>NC_056726.1:953641408-953856408 GCF_019279795.1 Protopterus annectens
AAAGGCAATGGCCGGAGCCAGACATTTTGTGAAAACTCTGGGACCAGTAGATAAGCTAAAGGGAAGCACAGAGAACTGAAATTGTTGAGATCCTGTCCTGAAACAGCGATATTTCCTACATGATTCCTTGATAGGAATGTGGAGGTAGACCTCTTTTAGATCTAGGGTGGCAAGCCAAGTGTCCTTGGAGAGCATGGGTAGCAGCTGTTGGAGGGTGAGCATTTTGAATTGTGGGATCACCAGGAAGGTGTTTAGAATGGAAAGATCGAGGATGGGGCACCAGGTGCCCTTTTTTCTGCGTACCAGAAAAAGTCTGGAGTAGAAACCTTGGCCTATCTGTTCTGCAGGAATGTGCACTACAACCCTCACAGAAAGCAGGGAAAGGATTTGCTTTTGTGCCTCTGCCCACTGGTTTGGAGGTAGATCTGGGAACCCTTTTGGGATTGGAAGGGTGTGGAAGGAAAATTTGTATCCCTGAGACACTACATTCAGAACCCAGTAGTCGTTGGTAATGGTGGCCCAGCTGCTTGTGTGAAAGGAAAGTTTTCCTCCTAGGGGTAAGTGAAGGTGGGCAGAGGGAGGGGGTGGGGGAGGTGAGTCATTGTGAGTTCTAACCATAAGGGGGTGGCTTAGAACTCCCTGGTTTTGAAGTGGAGGTAGTCCACTGCTTAGATGTCTGCATTCTCTGTGGCTGCTGTCTGGGGGGGGGGGGTCTGGTTTCCCGGGGCCTAGGCTGGACTGGCTTAGTGGGAGCAGGAAAAGACCAGGGTTTGGTGGGACAATGCCTGCTGAAACTGGGTGGCTGGACCTGCAAGAAATCCTTAACTGTTTGCATAGATTTTGCTTTTTCTTACATCTTTTTTAAGACCTCTTATGCCTTAGTGCCAAATAAGTTACTTTGTGCAAGGGGGCATCCAACAATTTAGATTTGACATGGTCTGGCAGGGGCTGTTCCTTAAGCCAAGCATGCCTTCTAATGACAGATCCACTGACTGCTGCCCTGCAGGAAGCTTCTAGTGCATCAAAACCACAGTGCAAGTTGTGTTTAGTTACTTGACTAGCAGAATGCAGTAACTCTTGTAATTCTTTAGAGTCTGCCCAAGCAGGAAAGGAAGATATTTTTTGTTCGACTAGTTCTAGGGTATGTTGCTGAAATTTTAGCATATGGAACTGACAATTTAGTGCCCTGATAGCAAGAGTAGCTGAAGTGTACACTTTTTTACCCCATCTGTCTAGTGCTCAGGAATCCCCATCTGACGGAGTGGGATTCTTAGCAGAGGTTGCTTTAATCCCTTTATGCCCTTGAGAAATGACCTCAGGATCAGCAGTAGGATTTTTAAAAATAAATTTGTGCGAGTCAGGGACTCTATAGTACCTGTCTGATTTTCTAGGTGCAGGAGAGAGGATATCAGGAGTCAAGCTGGATTCCAGGAAGACATCCTCCACAACATCCAGAACTGGGGGGGATGGCCAAGGATCTGTGCTGCGGAAGATCTAGGAATTCCCCGTTTCTCTTTTTAGACTGAGGGTCTTGACTCTCCCATTGGAAATGCTCCCTTAAGGTATGCAGGCTTTCCCCAAAGGAAAACTCCTCTGGGGGTGAGGCTGAAGGAATGGAATCCTCTGCATCAGAATCCTCCTAAGTAGAGAGTGGTTGCATGTCTTTATATTCAGATGCATCAGAGTCATCTGACTCTAGTTCAGACAAAACTACAAGGGACAGATCTCTTTTCCTTTTGGAGGGGGTAGCTTGGCTTCCCCTGATCAGCATGATAAGGTCTTCCACCATTTTAAGCAGGCAAGGAAGCAGGTGACTAAGAGTGGGTCGTCAGTTTCTTGGGTGTGCTTCGTACCCTGGGCCTTAAAAACTTTTAGTTATGTACTCACCATAACTTCAGATGTTTGGGATCCATCTCGCCTACATTCTGAATGATGGGTTCGGAGCCGATCCCTCGGCTCCGACTCGGCACGCTTATGCCAAAGAGCGAAGTCTCTTATTGGCTGAGCTTACTATATCCCAGGATGCACCACCACCAGTCCCCCAGATCTAGTTTGTCCGCATACATGCACACATGCATACCCTGCTTATATAACATCGTCAGATGAAACAAGATAAAAACAGTAGAGCTCAAAACCGTTCAATCTCTTCTGATCTGCAAGGCAGGGGAAGGAGGGTGGGTATCAGGAATGTGGGAGAGATGGATCCCAAACATCTGAAGTTATGGTGAGTACATAACTAAAAGATGTTATGTGATCCTATCTCGCCTACATTCTGAATGATGGGACAGCGTCCCTAGCACCTGAATCCTGGGTGGCTCACTGGAAAACACTCCTGAGTACCGTGGAACCAAATGAAGCTCGTCCTTTAGATGCCACATCCAATTTGTAGTGGGAAATGAAAGTGTGCGGGTTGGACCAAGTAGCCGCAGCACAAATTTCGAAATAGCGAGCTTGGAATGAAAAGCTATAGAAGTAGCCATAGCTCTGGTAGAATGAGCTTTGATAGATGGTAAGTTGCTTATTCAAGAAGAATAGGCCTGAGTTATGCAATCTCTGATCCATTTTGAGATTGTAGCTTTTGTGATGGTTTGGCCCAATTTATTATCTGAGAAGGACACAAACAACTGGTCTGACTTACGAAGTTGCTGAGTCCTGTCTAAATAGAAGCGTAATTGCCTGTGAACATCCAATTTATGGAGAGTGTATTCTGCTTCATTAGAGAATTTTGGAAAGAAAACTGGTAGTTCTAGAGATTGTTGAAGACAGAAACTAGAGCAGACCTTTGGGACAAAGGATGGATTAGGCCTAAGTGATACTCTATCTTTGTGGAAAATCAAATACGGTGGTTTAATAGACAGGGCTTGAAGCTCTGAGACTCTTCTTGCCGAAGTAATAGCCACTAAAAATGCCGTTTTCCATGACAGAAATTTTAACTCGCATGTAGCAGCCGGTTCAAAGGGGGGAGATGTTAATGCGCGTAGCACCAAATCAAGATCCCACGGAGGTGCAGGATGAAAAACTGGTGGTCTTAACAGGCTCGCACCTTTAATGAATGTTTTGCATAATCTGCTGCTCATCAAAGGAGGATCCGTGGATTCATGGAATTTAGAGATAGCAGCTAGTTGAACTTTAATAGTTGAGACAGAAGATCCCTGATTAAATAGGGATGTTAAGAATTTCAAAACCTCTGGGACAGGAGCAGTGATAGGGTCTAAGCCCTTGAGTTGAGCCCAGATAGCAAACCTCTTCCACTTACTGAGGTACAATTTGTTAGTGGTAGGTTTGTGGGCGAAGATAAAATGTGAACAACTTCCGGGTCTAGTGTGTGACTTCTAACTAAGGTTGGAAGTGGAGGAGCCAAGCTGTCAATTTCAGAGATTGAAGGGACTGATGCCAATGTCCCGACTGATGGATTAGCAAATCCGGGATCAGGTCTAAGGTCCACGGATCGTCCACTGCATGCTTTTGCAGGTAAGGAAACCATATCTGACGAGGCCAGTATGGGACAATCAGAATCATTGAAGACCCTAGCTGAGAAGCTTTTGAATAACTTTGGGAAGGAGTGGAATTGGAGGAAAAGCATAAAGCAACCCTGTTGGCCAAGGTTGTGCTAGAGCATCCATGGCTGGTACTTCCTGATGTGGAATCAAGGAGAAGAACCTTTGGCACTTGGTGTTTTGTGGAGTCGCAAATAGGTCGCAGCACGGCGTCCCCATCTCTTGAAAACCTGGGCTGCTACTGCGGTTTAGAGACCATTCGTGAGGAGAGAGAATTGTCCTGCTTAATTTGTCCGCCAATACATTTGACTTTCCGGGATGTGGGTCGCTACCAAGAAGCGGTTGGTAGCTACAGCCCATTCCCACACTCTCATGGCCTCTCTGCAAAGGGGATACGATCTGGTCCCTCCTTGTTTGTTCAGATACCAAACCACCGACATGTTGTCTGTGTGGATGGCGATGATGCCCTGAGGAAGGAACTTGTGTAAGGCCTGTAGGGATAGAAGTACAGCCCTCATCTCCAACACGTTGATGTGGAGAAGAGCTTGTCCGGAAGCCAGGATCCTGAACTAGCCTGCCCAGACAATGCCCCCACCCTATCTGGGAGGCATCTGTCGTCAGGGTAACCACTGGAGGGGGGAGAACAAAGGGTTTTCCCTGATCCAAGTTGGATGTCTGAAGCCACCAGCGAAGGTCCCTTTGCATATTTCCGTAATCATGATGTGATGATTGAGGGGAAGATCTTGAAAGGACCATTGAGTTGATAAGAGCCACTGAAGAATCCTCATGTGAAACCTTGCTAGAGGAACTAAAAGTACCGTGGCAGACATTGAGCCTAGAACCTGTAGGACCATCCTGGCTGGGGCTTTGGATCTTGAGATCAGAGCTAGAACTTGGCCCTGTAAAGTTCGAATCCTTTCGGCAGAAAGAAAGACACGCATCAATCTTGAGTCTATCTCTGCTCCTATAAACTTTATGCGCTGAGAGGGCAGCAAGACAGACTTTGACCAATTGAATGTAATCCCTAGGGAAACACCCAGGGAGATGGTGGCTTTGAGGTTGTCCATAAGTAGATGCCTGGTGGTGGCAGTCAGGAGCCAGTCGTCGAGATAGGGAAACACTTGGAATCCAAGACTTCTCAGGTGAGCCGTCACTACTGCCAAACACTTGGTGAACACCCTGGGGGCTGTGGTGAGACCAAAGGGCAGAGCACAAAATTGGTAATGACTGGCTCCCAGGCTGAAGCGCAGGTACCTTCTGGACGCCTGATGTATCGGTATGTGATAATAGGCGTCCTTGAGGTCTATGGAGCACATCCAAACATCCTTCTCCAACAACGGGAGAATGGATTGCAACGTGACCATTCGGAATTTGGATTTCGTGACGGATAGGTTTAGCCTGCTGAGATCCAATATTGGTCTCAGGTCCCCTGTCTTTTTTGGCACTAAAAAGAACCTGGAGTAATTTCCTGATCCGATCTGGTCTGTGGGGACCGGTTGGATGACTCCTTTTTCTAGCAGCTTTGAAGCTTCTGCGGCTGCTATTTCCCTTTGACTGGGTGGTGGGTCCGGGATTCTCTTGGACGGAGGGGGTGAGTACTTGAATGGGATGGTGTAACCTCCGGCAATTATCCGAAGCACCCATCTGTCCTGAGTGATTGACTCCCAGGCTTTTAGGTGCTTGGCAAAACGACACCCGACTGGCTCCGGAGCAGCACAGCCGGGCAATCCCTCATGTCGTGTGGGAGGCTGAAGAGCCACGAAAGGACTCGCGGTCTCCAGAATTGCGGGGCCCTCTGCCGCCTCTGGGGCGTCTCCCTGAAAATTTCCCGCCCTCTGCCTCTGGACGGGAATCTTCCTGCTGTTGGGAGAAAAACTTGCGAGATTTTGAACCACATTTTCCCCTCCTTTGGCCTTAGGGTAAGGCCGAAGGGAGTGGAATAACGGGCCCCTACGGCAGATAACGTTTTCCCTCTTGCTCACAGCGGGTAAGGGTGTCTTTCACCTTGGGTCCAAACAATGAGGACCCATCAAAGGGAGCGTCGGCGAAGGAAGACTTGAAGGCCTCCGAAACTGACACAAGCGGAGCCAGGCTTGTCTCGTGAGCAACGCCTGTGCCTGCCGCTCTACCGCCCTTCGGCCGCATAGGAAATGAGCCTCATGGACGAGTTAGCAATTGGCGTAAGGATAGCCAACTGAGAGCTAACGGACTGGGCTAGCTGCTCAGGTAGGTTACCCGAGAGGAGTCTGACAACTCCTTGACCAGATCCCTCTGAAGCCTGGTAAAATGTGCCAAATAATTCAGAGACCTTAAGGTAAAGGCCGCTGAAGTCAGGGTGCGCTTCCGTACCTATCCATACTCCTAGACTCCTTATTAGGAGGATGGATGGACGTTGAAGCCTCTGCCACGTCCTGTTGTGTAGCAGATGCCACCACCATGGCATCTACAGCCACGCCTTTAGTAAGGAACTCCTTCTCGGGGGGAGCAGATAAAAATTTGTTTGGGCGAGAAGGGACTGGTTCCACGGTATCCGGGTGTTCCCACGCCCTTCGACAAACTAAATCCAGAAGCTCGTCAAGGCGGAGACACCCAGGAGGCGGAGGGCTGAGCCCCAAAGGCCTTGAGGAGCACTGATTCGTCCGCAGAGAAGGTTTGGACATCCAGCCGCCTCGTTGTTTGAGGATCTCTAAGATGTCTGCAAAGGAGACATCGTCCGAGGACGACTTAGGGGACCCCTCCGCATCATCCATATCCGTGTCCGATGTAATAGACTCGGGGGAGTCCACGTGCTTCCTCTTGCACGATCTCTTCCTTGGGGGTTCCTCTGGAGACGACTCCGAAGAACCCTCAGGAAGAGGGGAACCCCCACTGGGGGTAACCTCAGGCCTCGGGGCTCCGCTGGCTACGGACAGGGGAACTGCCAAAGACCCAGTCTCCACGCCCAGGGAAGGTGCTGGTAGAACCGGAGAGATGGCCGAAGAGGATTTGGCCAAGGCACTCCTCATGGCCCTGAAAGCCGGACCCCCAGAGTCCTGGGAGAATCCTGTCTCCGGGGCCATGATGGCAGACGGAAGTCCCGCAGCCGAAGCACCGAGAGGGAGGCTCGGAACCGAAAGCATAGGTCCCGAAACATCACCCTCGGGTCCAGCCGAAGAAGTCCGCGTACCAAACTCGGACCCGAGGGCCCGGGTTGGAGTAAGGGTCGGAGCCGACCCTGAGATCTCCACCGGCTCCAAGAGCACCTGCTCCGACGGAGCCGAAGCAGTCGGAGGAGGAATGGCAATGGGGTGGGTCATGGTCATCGGCTCCGAGGCCAACTGGGTCGGAACCGAAACAAATTTTTGGAAGACTGGGGACTGGAAAAGTCTTTGGAGCACCCTGTCTATATCAGAATCCGACATTCTCGAAGACCGAGAGGAAACAGAGCGGGTTCGAGAAGACCTCCCTCGGCCCCAAGGGACTAGGGGACCCGGCTCGAGGCGACTCGATGAGAATCGGCGCCGAGGAAACACACACCAGATTCCATCGGTGCCGAGGTAGACTTCGGCCGAGGAGGAAGTGTCTGGCGGCGACCCTTGTCGGCTCCGAGCAGTGGAGCCGACGAAGGTGACCCGCCTCTCGATGCCCCAGCCATCGGCTCCGAGGCCCGAGGAGTCGATACTGGAGGCATCGAGGCAGACCGTTCCGACCTCGGCTCCGAAGTCTTTGGAGCCGAAGGAGAGGCCTGCCTAGGTCTCTTGGCAGTCGGATCCGACGGACTGGTCGGAGCCGACGCCCTTTTCTTTTTGGCAGGAGTCGGAGAGGAAGCCAAGGCTTCTTCAACAGAGGGTTTAATCAAGCCTTTGAGAATCAATTTATTTTTCCTCTCCTGGAGGACCCTAGAGGAAAAAGCGTGACATACGCTGCATGACTCCTGCAAGTGCTTTGCCCCTAAACAATACACACATAGTAGATGGTCATCAGTAACAGACATCTTAAAAGCACATTTAGAACATTTCTTAAAGCCCGAAGGCCTATGGGGTTGAGACATGTTGATACACAAATCTAGTCACTCTGACAGGAAAGTACACTAAATTTTAACTACTGATATAAGCTTACAGTAATAAATAAAGCCAACTCTTCCTGTAAAAAGAACAGGTAACTCTAACCCAAATTGAACAATTATTAGAGACCCTGTAACTAAAATATTAACAGTCCGGGAAGGCCCTGGATGGAGGGGGGGGCCGAAAACAAACTGAACCCAATCACACACAACAATTGCAACCAAATCGTACACAAAGTTAGCGATAGCTGTTAAAACAGCTTTTGTGAGCAAAAACAGCAAAAAACTGACAGAAAAGTTAGTTTAATAAACTACTTAGCCCAGCCAGCTCGAGACCACGTCTTCGCAGGGAAGCGGCAAACGAGATCTGGGGGACTGGTGGTGGTGCATCCTGGGATATAGTAAGCTCAGCCAATAAGAGACTTCGCTCTTTGGCATAAGCGTGCCGAGTCGGAGCCGAGGGATCGGCTCCGAACCCATCATTCAGAATGTAGGCGAGATAGGATCACATAACATCTCCGTCGTTTTTGAAAGAACGGTAGTTGCGAAAGAAGACGTCTGTTTGTGTCGAGAATCGGTAGTGCAAAGGACTTCCTCAAAAGCCAGTGCCTGCTCAGCAGCTCCGGACCCATCCAAGGTAGAGATGACCACAGGATTCTTAGTCGAAAAGTTTTGCGGCATGCTGGACTCTGAAAGGGTATCGGTAGCGGCCTGTGAATCCACAGAAGTGGGCATCAGGGGCTGCAAAAGCACCTCGCTGAGGACCAGGGAACTGCCTACTAGCTTAACAGAAGCGTTGTCAGTAGCTTTGGACCCGTGTGGTCTGTCTCTGTCTTTATCTTTACGTTTTTTCGGAAGATCTGCTGTCGGATGGCTTACTGAAGCCATATCGGAATTTGAGGACTGTAAGTGAAAATACAATAAGGGCCCGACGATGGATAGTTCTGGCGTTGAACAAAGCACAGATGTGACAACGGGGGACACCGTGGTCTGGACATAAACAAGTGACACAGTAAGAATGGAAGTCTCGGTGTGGTATTTGCTTTCCACAGGCGAGACAATTATTAGCTTTTTCTAACATCGGTTAGTGCAAAAAAAAAAAAAGATGAGCCCCAATGGGGTACTTAGCTTTAGAAGACTTCAATTTCAATTTGGTAGATGAAACTCGGGTAGCGACACTTGTGCAAACTGCTTCTGCTTCGGGCTCCACAGCAAGAAAGACTGATGTAATGGCGTTGGCTGCCTTACTTTATACTACTGACGACCTGACGTCAGTCCTGAAGCGACAGTAACAGACGCAGAAATACTAAGCCTCTGGTATTTAACCCAGCCGAGGGCTACCCTGGCAGGGATAACCCAAAATGTGATGACTGCAACAGTGAAACACGAACATCAAAAATTGCTTTACTTTACAGTTACCTTTTTCCTTCTTCCCCTCTTCTTAATATTCTTCCAAACATTAATGACATGAACTACCGTCCCCTACAAGTTTAACAAAGTTAACTTGTTTAGACATATTTCCCATATGTGACTAATGTTTTCTCCTCACCTTTTGTGATTGATTTTCTTTCAGGTTCTCTAACTTTTTCTTTGCTCACATCCAGACAGTGCACTTACTAGTCAGCAACTGAAATTTACCTAAAAACACAAATTCACTGGTTCCCTTCTAGGAGTTTGTTTTCACATTGGGGGAGCTGAAATTACACTGTTACTCAGTGTGCAGCCATCTTGGAAATCAGTTTTGTGGAACATTTTGAGACAGTTTAAAGTCCTTCGAGGATATAAAATAAATAAAGATAAAATGAATGCCATAGCAGTAAACTATGTACCTTGGAATGAATTGGTTCAGCAATACCCATATTAATGGGGACATGATAAGATGAAATATTTAGATACATACATTAAAACCCTGTTAACGCCAACCCTATTAATTAGGTTTAGTGCACAGTCACCCCATAAGTGTATTGTTGATAACCCCATTCAATAAAGTTAAATGCTTGATTCCACATACCTTTCCTTACTCCTCCACTGATCGTTTTCACTCTCAGCCCTGCAGGGCAAGAGTGCCCGCTCCGCTCCTCTACCCTGCCCCCGATTCTCACCCGCCCCCCACTACCTCTACTTTTATTCTAACCCCTAATCACCTGACCACTAGTCCAACCCCTAATTGCCTAATCTCTAGCCCAACACACTCTTCTCACCTCCCTCCCACCCTCCAATCCACTTACTTCCTACACTGACCCCACTTCCAATAACACATTCCAAGCCAATTCACCTCCACCCTTACACACAACCAAATAAGAACACTAATTGTAGCATTCACTCTAAGGTCTGTCATGTTACCCACACTCACATCCCTATCACTAGCTCTACTATCACTAACCTTCCTCACTTCCTTACAAACAAACCAACCATTGCACAATTACTCTTATCATACTACCCACTCTAGCCCTCCCTCTCAAACCCACGCACACTTCTACATCTGCCCTACTATTATAAATCTCACAACTACTACATCTGCCCTACAATTACAAATCTCACAACTACAACATACTCACAATCATAGCACCAACTTCAATACACTAGGAAAACCACATATAGACCAAACTCACAAACAATATTAAAAAGCACATACTGACACTCCTACAAACTCTGCTAATCTCTGGTGACATTCACCCAAATCCAGGTCTCTTCACAGCCAAACAAACATCTGACCTGCTGATCCTAAATCTTAACATAAGAAGCATTATCAACAAGCTAACAGCCCACTACAACCCTGACATACTCACCATTACAGAGACCTGGCTTAAATCCAGTATCCAAGATGAAGACTCCCCCCCCCCCCCCCAGGGTATAATACACTTAGATCTAATGGAACAAGCAGGAAAGGAGGAGTAGCCAAAAATGAGAAGTTAAGTACCTACCATAACGTTCCATGTTAGTTGTCTTCTCTCGCCTTCTTTCTTGCTGGATGGGTTCGGAGCCGATCCTCGGCTCCGACTCGGCCACTTACTAAAGCTCGAGAGCTTATTTTACTGGCTCGAGGCAACCCCATATCCCATGATGCTATGCGATAACTCCCCAGATCTTGTTTGGAAGCTGAAAAACCTAGCATAGGCCAATAAAACAGAGGGATAAAACCCCCCAGAGATTGTTATCTACACTATATATATCCTAGGACACCTAGATGGTGAACAAGGGAATATAAGGACCCTTCAAGGAAGGGAAGATCTTCTCGGTCTGTCCAGGCTAGGGGGATGGTGGGTGGGACGCAAGAAAGAAGGCGAGAGAAGACAACTAACATGGAACCTTATGGTAGGTACATAACTTCTCAATCTTAAGTTGTCAATCTCGCCTTCATTCTTGCTGGATGGGACCGCGTCCCTAGCACCTTCATCCTGGGTGGCTCATTGGAACAGACTCTTGAGAATGGTGGAACCAAATTTTGCTCTGTCCCTGGAGGCCATGTCCAATTTGTAATGTGAAACAAAGGTATGAGGAGAGGCCCATGTGGCTGCCGCACAGATAGTGTCTATTGGTAGTCTATCTTGAAAAGCTGTAGATGTAGCTAGTGCTCTAGTTGAATGGGCTTTTGGCTTAGAAGTTAATTCCCTGCCTCTGAATTGATAAATAGATGTAATCACAGAAGACAGCCACCTAGATAGGGTTACCTTAGAAACAGGAAGGCCTTTCTTATTTTCTGTGTACGATAAAAACAGTTGATCAGACTTCCTTATTTGTTTGGTTCTATCCAAATAGTATTGGAGCTGGCGGTGAATATCTAGATAATGTAGCTTTTGCTCCGCTCTATTAGTATAGTTTGGGGAAAAAAAACTGGAAGATCAATTGATTGATTTAAATTTGTCTGCAAAGCCACCTTGGGTAAGAATGATGGATTAGTCCTTAGAGAAACTCTGTCTTTATGGAAGATTAAGTAGGGAGGACGAATGCAGAGGGCGTGAAGCTCAGATACTCTCCTAGCAGAAGTAATGGCGACTAGGAAGAGTGTCTTCCAGGAAAGAAATTTCAATGAACAGGAGACCGCAGGTTCAAAGGGGGGAAGAATCAAGGATGTTAAGACTAAATTAAGATCCCACTGAGGTGGAGGGTCTTTGATCGGAGGCTTAAGTAAATATACACCTTTAAGAAAAGCTTTGCAAAGCTTATTGGACATGATGTTGTGGTCCGATAAGCCTGTATGAAATTTTGATATGGCTACCAAATGAACCTTTACTGTAGAGGCAGAAGACCCTGAATGAAAAATTTCGGCTAGGAAGTCTAAGATCGAATGAATTGGGGCAGTAAAGGGATCTATATTCCTTGCCTTTGCCCAGAAGGAGAAAAGTTTCCATTTACTAGTGTAAATCCTTCTGGTGGAAGATTCAAGGGAAGCTACTATGATATCCCGGACGGGAATAGAAATCATAGGAAGCCTGGCTAAGGACGGAAGTGGAGCAACCAAGCAGTGAGGTTGAGAGAATGTAGGGATTGGTACAGCTGCCCCGAATAATGGGTCAACAGATCTGGAGCTGGGTCCAGATGCCAAGGCTGTACCAAAAGATAACGATGTAGGAACGGAAACCATATCTGTCGAGGCCAATAAGGGGCAATGAGAATCAACTTGGCTCTCAAGGCGGTTGCTTTCTGAATTACTCGTGGGATTAGAGGAAAGGGTGGAAAGGCATAGAGAAGTCCCCGAGGCCAATCTTGGACTAGAGCATCTCTGAGGGGATGGCCTGGAAGAGGGTGAAGAAGTCGGGGCATTTGCTGTTTTGGGGTGTAGCAAAAAGATTGCAGCAAGGAAGGCCCCACTTCTGAAAAATCTCTTCCGCCACAGATTGTTTGAGAGATCACTCGTGAGGCATGAGTATAGCTCTGCTCAACCCGTCCGCTATGATGTTGGACTTCCCGGGGATATGCGTTGCTATCAGAAACCGCTGAGAGGAGATTGCCCATTGCCAAAGTCTGAGTGCCTCTCGACACAGGGGATAGGACTTGGTTCTGCCTTGCTTGTTGATATACCACACTATGGACATATTGTCCGTTTGGATTGCAATAGTTCCTAGGGAAAGAGAGTCGTGGAGGGCTTGCAACGTTAAAAGCACTGCTCTTATCTCTAGGACATTTATGTGCAGGTGGCATTCGAAAGGTTGCCAAGTGCCATGGACCATCCTGCCCTGAAAATGCCCCCCCACCCGATCAGGGAGGCGTCCGATGTCACAGTGGCAACCGGGGGAGGAGGAACAAAGGGTCTGCCTTGATGGACTTGAGGGGGCAATATCCACCAGGACAGATGACTTTTGCAAGTTGGAGTTATCATGATCTTGTGGTGCATGGGGAGTTGCTGAAAAGACCATTGGGCGAAAAGCATCCACTGTAGAAGACGCATGTAAAAACGTGCAAGGGGAAGATGTGTTATGGCGGCCGCCATAAGACCAAACACTTTCAGGACATACCTGGCCTGAATTTTGTCACTCTGAAGAAGAACACAGACATGGTTTTGAATATCTAAGATCCTTTGATCTGTTAACTTTGCTGAAAGTTGTACGGTGTTCAAGTTGGCGCCTATAATAGACTGACAAGGCGACAAGGCAGACTTTTCGAAATTTATAGAGATTCCTAGCCCTCTGCAAATGTGAATGATGTAAGCTCTGGCTTGGAGAAGTTAATGCCTGGTGGTGGCAGTGAGGAGCCAGTCGTCTAGATATGGAAACACCTGGAATCCTTGCCGTCTCAGGTGAGCCGTAACCGCTGCCATACATTTGGTGAACACACTGGGGGCTGTAGTGAGACCAAAGGGCAGGGCTCTCAATTGGTAGTGACTGGCCCCCAGCCGAAAGCGGAGAAACCTTCTGGTGCGCCTGTGAATTTTGATGTGATAGTATACATCCTGAAGGCCCACGGAGCACATCCAATTGTCCTTGCCCAGAAAAGGTAGAATGGACTGTAGCGTGACCATCTCGAATCTTGTTCTCTTTACAAACTTGTTTAGTTTGCTGAGATCTAATATTGGTCTCCAGTCCCCTGTCTTTTTCGGTACCAAAAAGAACCTTGAGTAGATTCCAGATCCTAGTTGGTCTGCTGGGACTGGCTGGATGGCTCTTTTTGCTAGCAGTTTTGATATCTCTGGTACTGCTAGTTCCCTTAGACCGGGTGGAACGTCTGGAAGAGTTCCCTTTTGCTGAATTGGGGTTTGGATAAAGGGAATTTTGTAACCCTCGGATATGATCGACTGTACCCATTTGTCTTGAGTAAGGGAAAGCCAGGCTATTGGGTTCAGCGACAATCTTCCCCCGACTGCCTCCGAAGGTGGACAATCGGGCAACATCTCAGGGATGCTGGAAGGGTTTGTCAGAGAGAGGCTCCCTGCTACCCTGGTTCTGCGGACCCCCTCTGCCCCTAGGGCAGCATCTGTTGTTGTTACCCCCTCTGCTTCTGGGGGTAAACTGACCTCTTGCATCAGGCGTGACTTCTTGAGATTTGCGGAACCACATTTTCCCACCCTTCTGACCCTTAGGGTACGGTCTTGAAGGGGTGGAGAAACTGACTCCTACGGCAGAAAGAGTCTTGCCATCTTGTTCGCATCTGGTCAAGGTGTCTTTCACTTGAGGTCCGAACAAAGCAGAGCCATCAAAAGGGGAATTTGTGAAGGATGCCTTGAAAGGGTCCGCGAAATTACACAGCCGCATCCAGGTGTGACGCCTTAAGGCCACTCCTGTGCCCGCGGCCCTACTCACTCCATCGGCTGCATATGAAATTAGACGCATGGAGGAGTTAACAATCGAGTTTAGGGTTCCAAGCTGTGAGTTTATTTTATCCTGGGACCCAGCAGCTGATGGATCCTGTAAGACTTCTCCCAACTCTTTGAGAATATCTCTCTGAAGGCGGGTGAAGTGACACAAGTAATTCAGCGACCACATGGCAAAGGTCGCTGAAGAAAACATCCGCTTACCGTACCTATCCATGGTCCTAGAATCCTTATTAGGAGGATGGATAGGTACTGAAGGATCAGCTAGTTCCTTCTTGGTGGCTGCAGCCACCACCATGGCATCTGCCGGTACACCTTTTGTTAGGAATTGTTTGTCAACTGGTGCTGTGATGAATTTAGATGGCCTCCGAGGGGTGGGTTCCACCGAATCCAGGGCCGACCACGCCTTCCGAGCCACTACTTCCATAAGGGGGTCGAAAGGCGGAGACACCCAGGAGGTAGAGGGTCGAGAACCAAATGCCTCCAGGTACACCGACTCGTCCTCGGAAGGATTAAGGGAAGACCAGATCCCCCTCTGCTTTAGGATTTCTAGGATGTCTGAGAAAGAGACATCCTCAGAGGGGGACTTTGGGGATCCCTCCGACTCATCCAAGTCAGTGTCAGATGTAATGGACTCAGGGGAGTCCACATGCTTCCTCTTACATGTCCTCTTACGCGGAGGCTCCGCTGACAGGTCAGGAAAAGCCTCCAAAAAGGAAGATATTCCCAGTGGGGAAACCTGAGGCGTTGGATCTCTGGGTCCGGGAGCAAGAGAGTGGGAAGAGACATCAGCAGGCACTGTAGTGGGAGAAGCTGATGGAGCTGACCGTTGACTATGCCCTGGGGCTAGTACACTCCTCATCACCTCGAAGGCTCCCCTATCAGAAAGGCCAGAGGGCCCCCGCTCCGAAAAGGTAGGAACCCCAGGTCGCACCAACAGGGAAGGCTCCGAGGCCGATGTCGGAGCTGAGCTCACCAGCGCCGACGCTCCGAGAGGGAGAACAGGGTCGGACAATGGTCCGATGCCACTCGCCCCCTTGGAGCCGAGAGAGAGACCAGGCGCCCGGATCCATCCAATGAAGGCATCAAGGAGGAGATCAAGCGGAAGACGAAGGAGCTGAAGGGGGAGGTATCGGCTCCGACGCCACAACAGTCACGGCTCCGAGGTGCTCCGGCTCTGAACTCTGAGGGAGAGTCGAAGGAGGAAAAATAGGTGGAGTTGTAATAGCTACAATCTGATGAGATGGGCTACAGATCATCTGGGCCAATGCCTGAGACTTTAACAGCCTACTTACCACTCTCTCAAGGTCATGATCTGAAAGCCTGGACGACCGAGAAGATCGGCTCCGATGGCTCCGCTCTGAGAGCAAGGGAGATCTCAGAGCCGAATGGATGGACTCAAATGAAGGGGATCTTGACCTCTTCTTAGATATGGATGGAGCCAAAGGAGCCGAAGACACGTTGGCTCCAGCCGGAGCCGACCGTGAATGCATGGACTCAAGAGGTATTGGCACCGAGTGGTGCCGAGACCGGAACCTGTGACTCAGAGGGATTGGCTCCAGCCGGAGCCGATCTAGGCACAAAGAGCCAGCAGCCAAAGGCTTAGTACTCGGAGCCGATGGTTTTGCTGGTTTCGAAGGCCTCCCCGACACAGACTTAGTCGGGAAGCCCTCGGGCTTTAACAAGCCCCTCAATATAAGTTTGTTCCTGCGCTCCTGCAGGACTCGTGGACTGAATGCATGACACACAGAACAAGAGTCCTGCAGGTGCAGGGGTCCCAGGCAGTAAACACAAGAAGTGTGACCGTCTGTCAGAGACATTTTCTGACAGCATGAGTCACACTTCTTAAAGCCTGAGACCTTAGTTTCCTTTGGTTCCTTCGACATAACAGTGTCGAGGGATCACAAAAAGAAAGAGAAAACACACACACAACAGTCAAAAAACAATAAAAATATTAATTAGGATACTGACACACCCAAACACTCCACAGGATCCCCAAGAATAATTAGGAAATGGGCAGGCTTAAGGCCTAACCTAAGAGTGGAGGGCGGGGGGATATAAAGGATAAAAAGAGAAGGTATAAACAGGAATAGAATTAAAGGTAGTCGCTAACTACTGAAAAACAACTGGGTGAAAAACTAACCAAAAAGGGTGACTGAAAAACTATGTATTTAAAGACTTACCAGGAGCCGGTAAAAATACGCACCTCATGAGCGGCAAACGAGATCTGGGGAGTTATCGCCTAGCATCATGGGATATAGGGTTGCCTCGAGTCGGTAAAATAAGCTCTCGTGCTTTAGTAAGTGGCCGAGTCGGAGCAGAGGATCGGCTCCGAACCCATCCAGCAAGAATGAAGGCGAGATTGACAACTTAACATCCCTTAACCTCCAACTCCTGCACACCACACCACCCACATTCCAAAATGCTGAAGTCCTATTTTCTGTCCTCTCCTTAAGAAACACCAAGATCATCAATATAACATGCTGCTACATACCTCCAGGCAACAACTCACTCATAATAGAAGACATCCTACAGTGGACAAAGGACAACCTACCACAGGAAACAATCCTACTAGGTGACCTTAACATCGACTGGACAGCCTGTAACTCCAGCAGCCCCTCTACACATATCAACTTATATGGGTTCCCTCAACTAATTGAAGAACCAACTCGAATAGACAAAAAACACAAAAAAAGAATCCATATTGGACTGGGCACTAACCAACTATCCCATGCAAAATTATACAGTAGGCTGTCTTCCAGATGATCTAAGTGATCATCTCCCCACCTTCCTACTCCACAAACACTTCAAGCACCCCAAACCAGTTGTATACAAAATAGTACAAGATGACCGTAACCTTACCCCACAATACCTAAATACAGTCCTAAGCCACTGCAACTGGGAACCACTACAAACACTAGGGTTAGACCATGCAGTAGAATACTTCAATACTACCTTCTCTAACATTCATAACAGTCTTGTTCCCAGCAGAAAGTTCAGAGTTAAGGCCAGCTACGCACCCTGGCTAAGCAAGGAAACTAGAGCCTTGCTAAAAGCCAGAGATAAAACCTGGAAGATCTGGAAAACTGACAACAGCCCTAGCTCCAGGCAATACTATCAACAGCTTAGAAACAAGGCCAAGGCTAAATCCAAAATAAATAAACAAAACTATTTTCTTAGTGCCCAAAGCAAATATTCAAAGAATCCACAAAAATTCTGGCATGCCATTAACTCCCTACTAAAGCCAGGCAAAACCACTACTCCAGCACCCAACTCTACAGATAATACCCTAGACATAGCTTCTCAATTTAATACCCATTTTACTAAGTCCTTCTTAGCCCTGCCCAGTCAAATAACCAAAAATAGCGTACCTCAATCACAACCCAACCTATCCTACAGTACCCCCTCTTTCAGCCCATCACCTGTGCCCACCTCAGCTATCAAAAAACTCCCCCTAAAGCTCAAATCAACCACACTGGCAGCTGATAACATACCCTGATGCATACCTAAAAATGGCTAGTGACTCACTATCATATCCTGTCTCCATCCTAATCAACTGCTCCATACAAGAATCCTACATACCCAAATTCTGGAAAGTATCTCACATCATTCCTCTCCTACTGCTAGCTCCACCCACCTTCCTACTATATAAACCCAAAAGGCTAAAAGTTCTCTCCTGTAATGTCCTAGTCTTAGCTGGAGATATTCATCCCAACCCCGGCCCTTGTCCCACTACAAATAACTCCTTCCCCCCACCCCTTCTTGTCCCACTACAAACAACCCCTTCCCCATCCCCTTCTTCTTCTGCCACAACACTCAAGTTCTTCACAATCAACGCCCAGAGCCTTAACAACAAAGTACAAGCTTGGACTAGCCACAGCCAACCTGACATCTTAGCCATCGCTGAAACATGGCTAAAACCCCATATCGCTGACTCCGAAATCTTACCTCCTGGTTTCCATATCCTCAGAAATGACCGATTACATAAAAAAAAGGTGGCGGCTCTGTTTTAATCTACTCTAACCTTTCCTTAATCCCCCTTCAAATTTCAACTCACAATTCAAAAATTCTGAACTAACAGTTAAGTCTCCTACGAATGAATAAACATAAGAATATCTGCATTATTTCCCCAGGTGACAACATGGCTACCCTTGAAGATATTCTTCACTAGGCCTCAACTGAAATCAAGTATGAAACTTACATTCTAGGTGATGTTAACATCGACTGGAATAAAATCAACACTCCCTCTCCCTCCCTACCCATTAACCTCTACAACTTCACCCAAGTAATCCATTCAATCACCCATCCTAACAAAATACACCCCCTAGGATCCATCATAGACTGGATCCCAGTCACCCATCCAAACAAAATAAATCACTCTGGCACTATCCCAGACACCTTTAGTGACCATCTCCCTGCTTTCATTCATCGCTCAGCAACCTCCACCCCATATCAGCACCATTACATTCCCACTCACAAACTTAGTAACTTTAACTCCATAACTTTCTCAAATATTTTCAAACAATTAAATTGGCAAATCCTAAATACTCTTCTCCTTGACAAAGCTTTAGAACATCTCAACTATGTCTTCCTAAACACTCAACTCCCTAGCCCCTCTAAGAAACAAAAAATCAAAGCTAATACTGCTCCTTGGCTGTCCAAAGAAACAAAACAAATCATGCACCAAAGGGACAAATCCTGGAAGCTTTACCAGAAGAATAAAATGCCTATTACCTTGCTCCAATACACCCAACTCTGCAACCATGTAAATAAACTAATCACCATGGACAAAAAAAAATACTACAATAAGCTTCAGTCCAACAATAATAAAAACCCTAAACAATTCTGGAAATCAGTTAATTCCCTTCTCCATCCAGGTTCCAGGAATAATCCCTGCCTTGACCCAAGTATAACTGACATTGAACTAAGCTCACATTTCAACTCATTCTTTATAGAAACCATAGCTAACCTAACCAAACTTTCCTAAACAACAATCCACATATCCCTCGTTCTTCACCACCCAACAACCCTAATAACTTTCCCCTCATATTCGAGCTCAAACCAGTCTCAACCAATAATATAAAAAGGCTCATATCCAAACTAAAGCCATGCTCCAATTCCCCTGACAACATACCCTCCACCTTCCTCAAATGTGCTATGGATGGTATTGCATTCCCAATCAGCATCTTAATGAATAGATCCTTAAAAGAATCATATGTTCTCAAACTCTGGCATTCAGCCTACATTCTTTCTCTTCACAAAGGAGGCAAAAACACCAATATTTCAATTTCCGCCCCATTGCCCTACTCTCTCCAATCTCTAAAATTCTAGAAAAATGTGTCCACCACCAACCTATGCCTTTCATGACCCAGAACTAACTCCTTACACCCACCCAACATGGCTTCTGCCCTGGCCATAGCACCATAACTGCCCTACTCTCCTTCCTAGAAACAGTCAATCAAGCCCGAGATTCCAGACTCCTAGTATCCACAGTACTCCTAGATCTCTCTAAAGCATTTGACACCATTTCCCACAAACACCTTCTCTATCATCTCTCCAACCTTCATCTGTCCCCAAATACTTTATCCTGGTTCCCCAGTTACCTATCAGACAGATCTCAAGCAGTCAGATGGAAGAACTCCACCTCTTCCTTCTTACCAACCCCCACCGGCGTACCTCAGGGGTCCATCCTCAGACCCATGCTTTTCAACATCTTCATTAATAACCTTCACACTGCCATCCCTGACACAACAGTTATCCAATGTGCAGATGACTCAACTTTAGTCTGTGCTGCCTCCAACCTTCCTGAACTACTGACTAAAATCCAAACTGCATTTTCAACCACTGAGAACTGGATGCACCCAAACCACCTCTCTCTCAACTCAAATCAAAAATACTACTTTTCCCTCCCTCCAGGGCATTCTCTTATGACAAAAAAGCTTTCAAATCCGTAGCCAAACCAACTCAGCTACAGAAGTGGTCTCTTTTGAAAAACTTCTTGGTATTACCATAGACGAACACCTTAAGTTCGAAATCCACATTCAACAAAACAAAGACCACCCACCAAAAATTAGGTATGCTCTATAGGAATAATCTCTTTCTCTCCAACTCCACAAGGCATACCTTGGCAACTCCCTACCTTCTACCATCCTTAGTATACGGAGCCCCTCTTCTAACAAATCTGACTTCTTCCATCACCTCCAAACTTGAAAATTGCTATAATAAGATCTCTAAATTTGCCACTAAATCCAAAAACTCCACTCATCATTGCCTTACCCTACAATCTCTGAACTGGCTAGAACTCTCTAACCACCTAGCTTCCTACAACTAACCACTGCTCACAAACTAATATTTCACCCAGATAAATGCCCAGTCCCAACAAACATCCTTCCCCCATACATCCCAAATAGATCACCGAGATCTGAACACCAAAATTTAATTTCTATCCACAAACCCAAATGACCTGACCAGCTTCTCTTCTCTTTCTCACTAGGAAAGAAATGAAATTCTCTTCCTCCTTCACTTAGGACTATATCAAACTCAGAAACCTTCAAAACCCTGCTTTTCTCATATCTGTCATCCAAATGGAAATGTTCCTGCTTACACCCTACCTAAATTCAAGGGAATTTCCCTCTAACACATATTTCTGTTCTCACCAGTCCAAAAACACTCGCGGAGGAAATAAGGCTACAGATTCTTCTTTGCATATTACATATTTACATATTTCTATTCTCCTACAACAGACTCTCAGTAACTGATTAAGCAATCTCTCACTTGATTCCAAGTATGTATATAATGTAAATAGCAAATTACTTCTATTGACTGCCCATCAAGTATATACCTTAGTTAATTTGAATAACTGCATGTAAACCGTCTCCCCTCTACTAGTATAATAACGCAAGAACTTTAGATCTTTTATTATAAAGACAGTTGATAATGCTTGCTCTGAATGCAAACACCTGTAAACTTTGATCTCTAATTAACTGTTAACTGTGTTGTATGCTGTACTTTTTATGCATTTGCATTTCATTACTGTATGGATATTGTATATGTATTGTACCTTTATAATTATGTAACCCAGACTGTATTGCTTATGGAGCTTTTCTCCCAGAGCCTCTACTGAAAATGGGCACTTTCAGGCCCAGTTGACTTCCCCGGTAATCAAACTGAAAATAAAATAAAAATAAAGGAGGTAACTCCTACGACTTCTCCAACTACCGACCCATTGCCATCCTGTGCCTCCTATCTAAAATTCTTGAGAAATGCATCCACTTGCAGGTGATGAAATTTAACACACACAATCTCCTATCTACCACACAACATGGTTTCCGTCTACACCGCAGCACTACCACCGCCCTTCTGTCCTTCACTAATCATATCAACCTTCATAAGAATGATAAATATGTAACAGCCATTTTCCTAGACCTCTCAAAGGCATTTGACATGGTCTCCCACTCCATCCTACTACACTCAGTAACATCACTATCCTTCACCTCCTCTACTATTGCCTGGTTCAGAAGCTACCTATCTGACAGGCAACAATATGTCCAGTGGAAAGGAAATCTGTCTCCACAACTTCAAACCACCATAGGAGTCCCACAGGGCTATATACTGGGCCCACTACTATTTTCTATATTCACAAAAAACCTCAATAGCCCTACACAGCACGCCACACTCATTCAATATGCAGATGATTCAACCTTGATCTGCTCCGCCTCATCTCCCACCACCCTACAAACACTCACTCAGGATACCTTCAACTCCAGAAAAATCAATCTCAGGTATCCAACTAATTCTAAATCCCAGAAAGACAAAATTGCTACTATTTTCCCCTAAGAGCTCAAAAAAAAACCCCTCTCCTTCACCATAACATCTAAGGAAAGCACCACCATCTCCCCCTCTAACCACACCAAACTTCTGGGCATTGAAATTGACAATAATCTTCACTATGATGTCCACATCTCACATACCATAAAACCAGTACACAAAAAGCTAGACTCCCTATACAGGCATAAGTCCTTTCACTCTCAGAAAGCTCGAGTCACTCTTGCACAAAGCCACCTCCTCTCAACTCTATTGTACGCAGCAATCTTCACCCAAATCAGAAAGTGTGACCTGGACAAACTAGAATCATGCTACAATAAAATAGCTACGTTTTCTACTAACTCAACCTATAGAACCCATCACTGTACTGCACTAAAAGAACTAAAATGGCTTGAGTTACCACAGCTACTTAACTATCACCAGCTGGGTACAGTCTACAATATTCTCAAATACCCTGAAAAAAACCCTCAATATCCAATCTACGTACTGTCTACACTGTAAACCGGTACCTCAGATCTAATGAAAAATCTCTCCTCTTCCATCACCAAGGCCAATAATAACGCAGGGAAAGCACTCTACTCCCACACCGTTGCCAGAAATTGGAGCCCTCTACCCCATTCCATGTCCACTGCCCCCTCCATCTCTATATTCAAAAACTCCCTCAAATCACATCTCCTTAGTACCTGGTTATGTCCCTGTATCACATAACCTTACCCATACTGCTATTAACTCTCCAAATTGCTATCTGATCAGCTGCTTGATCTCGGCTCACCTGCCTGCTTGTTCACTTCAAAAGTTGAACTTTTAACTGTAGAATTTACTTAATATATTTTCTTCTCTTACCAATGTATAACTGACATTTCATTTTACTTATTTTCTATACCATCACTTATTTGGAGTGCTTTTAGTATTTCTTATTATAGTACTATGTTCACCATATATGTCGTACCCTGTTTACTACATCTTATTTGTGTATTATACTTGTAATGTTTTCGTACAACTAGATGCCGTAGCTTTTATCCCTGGGCCTTCACTGAAAATGGACCTGGTCCAGTTGGAATTTCTCGGTTAACAAATGTAAAATAAAAATAAATAAAATAAACAAAAAACAGATTTTGTTCAAAGGTAGGTACTAGGCTATTGGCCCGAGGGCTCACGTAAGCCTAGCCAACAAGTTTCCCTGGCCTACGCCACCCAAGAAAGTTATTTTCCTGTGCCACTGTCAAGCAGAGAGACAGAGGTGATCCCCGGGGTGCATTTCCTATTTCCCATCCACTCATCAAGGTTTTTCTTGAAGTGTGCTAATAAAGAACTGTGCTTGACATAGATGGGTAGCCTGTTCCAGAGTATGGGAAGTCTCTGGGACAGGAATCTATCCCTCCAGCATGTCCTGTTTATTGTGGTGACAAGGTTTAGGTCCCTAGACCGTGTAGCTCGGAGGGATTGGGATTTCTTTAGGTGTAGCATGTCCAACAGCTCTGGGTTTGACATGGCTTTATATGTTAGTCAGAGATCACCTCAGAGTAGGCGATATGCTAACGAGTAAAGCTGGAGTTTTTTTGAGACGGTCAGTGTAGGGCATCTGTTTGAGGCCAGTAATCCTCTTTGTGAGGTACTTCTGTGGCCTTTCCAGCTGCTGCAGATGTCTTGTGAGGTACAGTCCAAAAGGCGCGTTGTACTCTATAATGGGTCTAATGAGTGTCGAGTAGAGGGGAACAATGACCTCTTTTTTCCTGGATGAGAGTCCTTTTATGATGAGGTGTGCCATGTAGAAGGAATTCCTGACTACTGTGGCGATGTGACTATCAAAGGACGGACTACTGTCCACCTGGGTCCCAAGGTCTCATCACACATTCAGTGTTAAGTAGACTGCTGTCTATGTAGTAGTTCATGGGTACAGAGTTTTTACCAAAGGGGATGACCATGCACTTTTTGGTATTGAGCTTGAGGCCATAGGTCTGACACCAGGCATCTGTCTCAGCGAGGCCCTTCTGTAAGACTTCCACATCATTTGGGGACTTGACTATGGTTCCTAGTTTGCAGTCATCTGCGAACTTCAATAGCCAGAGGCCTTCTGTGTTAGCCTGTACTTCAGAGAAGTAGATACCAAACATGAGAGGTCCCAGGACGGAACCCTGTGGTACTCCACTTGTCACTGGTTTGAGGTCAGATTTGGAGTCTGCAACATTTACAGTGTGGGTTCTGTCAGTGAGCCAGCTGGCAACCCATCTTGTGAAGTAGGGATTTATACCTAGTTTAGCGAGTTTAGCTATAATTCCAGAATGGGGGATGGTGTCGAAAGCCTTGGCGAGGTCAAGATAGGCTGTGTGAACTACCTTACCCTCATCTACGGCTTTGGTGACTGCCTCAACGAAGATGATCAGGTTCAGGAGGCATGATCTGCCTTTCACAAACCTGAACTAGGTGAGATCCAAAGTTTGGAGGTTACCAATGTCTTTGTTTATGAGTTCCATGATGATACGTTCCACGGCCTTGCAGACCAGGCTCGTCAGGCCAATAGGGCGAAAGTTCCCAGGATCAGTGGTGGCTCCCCCTTTATGGAGGGGAATAACTGTTGCTGTATGCCATTCAGTGGGCACAAAGCCTGATGTGAGGCTATGATTGAACATGGTGTTTAGGTGGGGAGCCAGTTCGTTCTGAAGTTAATGTAAAATGCAGCCTGGGATGTTGTCCAGTCCCCATGGATGCTGTAATGTTAACTTTAGAGAGTGAAGCTTTTACCTGCGTAGTTGTGATTACAGGGACTCTGCATTCTTCCTGTATAGATATGGGCCCTTTAAGGAGTGAGGGGGGGTAAAGTTAGCACTGAACCTATCTGCCAGGATGTTGGCAATATCAGTTGGTTCTGTAATTTCCATGCTGTTGTGCTGCAACTCAGAGCAGATCTGGGTATTGCCATTGAGATTCTTGACATAGCTACAGAATGCTTTGTGGTTGTCCTTAGAATCAGTGGCAATTTTGTTTTCATAGCTAGCTTTGGAGGATCTTATAAGGGATCTCAGCTTCTTACTGAGGCTGACCAGGGAGCTCCTCCACTCATGGGAATTTACTCTCTGTTACGGCAGCTAAGCTGCTGGGCTACTCTGAAAACAAGAAGACTACAAAGCCCTTTTCTATCTGGGTTCCTACTGACTCAGTGCACTACAAGGACCTCACTAGCTTCCAAGAATCACAGCTGCAGTGTTCCAGCCTTTGGTGAGAGCACAGGCTTCCACCTGACTACTACCCGAATTTGGGTTCCAGAGAGGGATCTGAGTGCTTGAATTGTAGTGGTCAGTTTCTGCGAGGGCAATGACTGTATTTTGATAGGCCTGCTTCTGCGGGGATGGACACTTAGAGAATTTAAATATTAGGTGGTGTGCTCAGTTCAGCGTCCCTTAGTGCTAGGCTATCTGAAGAAAAGATTACACAGCCTTTTTTTCATCTGGGTGCTGGCGATTCAATGTACTACAAGGACTTCATCGGCATCCTAGGACATGGTCTGCAATGCTCCAGCCTTTACTGAATACAGAGGCTTCCATCTGACAGCCACCTCAGCTTAGATTCTAGTGAGGGATTGCAGTGCTTGATTTTGACTGGTCGGTTTCTGCAAAGGTTTTGGCTGCATTTTGATTGGCAGGCTTCTGCTGGTTACAGTGCCTTACAATTTTTTAAATACTAGTAGGCTTGCTTAGTTCAGTGATAGTTAATGTTGGGCTACTCTTAAGACAAGAAAATTACAAAGCCCTTTTCCATCTAGGTTCCTGCTGATTCAACACACTACAGGAACTCCACTGGCTTCCTAGGACAGGGGCTGCAGTGTTTCAGCCTTTGGTGAGTACAGAGGCGCCCACAGTACAGTTAACTGAGTTCACGTTCCAGTGAGGGATTGGACTGTTTGACTTTTTGATTGACCAGTTTCTGCAGTGGCATTGGATACTCTTTGACTGGCTGGTTCCTAGAGGGATAAAACCTTACAGACATTACATACAAGCTGTTATCCTATTATCTAACTCAACAGCCTAGTCTGTAAAGGTAAGGCTACTACTTCATCCTTGTTATACATGACAAATTTCAGTGCCTTCTCTATTATGCAACCTAGTTGTTCTACTGCAATTGATTTTACTACCATTTTATTTCATATAGTGAAATCACCGTCTTCTTAATCGTATTAACTTACTGACTGCACTTCCTGTGGACACACATTGTTGAAATCAGCACTTTTATGCTGCTGACTGTTATTGAGTTTAAATACACTGCATTACAACACATTATTGGTACTGTACTGTTCATGTTTGCTTTGCTGACTAGTGCCATTGAGTTTAAATAATACTTCACTATTGTGCCTTGTAGCTTTGGTACCACTGATCACTACTGACAACATCTAAGGTAATACTGCACTGTTTCCTATTACTGATACTACATGTATATTAATAAAACAAATGTATTATCTCAGTCACTGAGTGCACTTTTTAATCATTGGTGGCGGTGAATTTCTGCTCGTTACTGATTACTGCAATGTTACACAGCATTTAAAGCTACTGTTCTACAAAATTCAGGGTTACCTATGTAATATACTTTTATTACTTTGCTGACTGCTTATGCTGATCCTGCACTGGAACTACTTGCTTTACAGCTATGGTACTTGAAACAACTCACTTATATTACCTGCTGTTATTTCAGTTACTGCAGCTGGATACACAGGGTTAACCTATGTTAATTGGTTTTACTAATTATGTTGAGACAGCATTAGAGTAAAGCTATTTGATTTAAATTTGACACTTGTTACTGAACAAAACATTTTTACATACCATGCAGGTGACATTTCTCCAATCAGAAATGCTTTAAGGGATCTAGGCAATCTTGTTGACAATTCCTTAACATCTGAACATCATGTCTATAGGAGACAGGAAAGCTATTTATCTAGCTCATCTAATTTCCAAAGGCATCGCTACCAGATCCAAAGAAGTCTCAATTCCCCTTTATATACGTATCATCAGACCCATTACTGAACATAATGCATCTTTTGGCATGCATTTGTCTAAACATATCACTCAACCTGCAAGTCCTCAGAGATTCATAACTAAAAAGAAAAATGGCCTTGAAAATCTTGGTTATGACAAACTGTTAGCCTTCTCTCTTTACTCAGTCTTTTACAGACTCCTTTGAGGACTACTGTCTCTAGCCATGACAGATTTACCCTCCTTTAACTTACCCTTCCTTCACAGAATAAATGCTACCTCAAATGCGTGGTTAAAAAGAAGAATAGTTGTGCAAAATCTTACTATAACCATAGATGTCCTTCTCTTCTATATGCTGCAGTATCCATAACATGAGGGAGCCCACCACCGGCTGACTCATATGTCTGGCCATTTTATCAAAGTTAAAAATGCTACTGCAAAGGTACATGTGATGGTCCGCATCACTCAGTGTACGTTGGCCATAAATTGATCTACCTCAGAACTGAATGCCGTCAAGCACCAGCCTGAAGTCAGACAAGTAATGGGGGGGGCATATTGCAGCACAGAGAAGAGGACATCTATAACTACGGTAAGATTTTACACAACTATTCTATGTCTTTCTATTCATATGCTGCAGCATCCATAACATGAGGGAGAATACCAAAGCTCATGCCACAGAAGGGTTGGGAGGAGGAACATTTTCCACAAATCCATGCAGAACAGCCCTGGCAAATCCCACTCAGGACCTGGAGATGGTATCCAATTTGTAGTGTTTGGTGAAGGTGTGAACAGATGACCATGTAAGCTGCCTCCAGAATGGAAGCTGTATCCAAGCCATTAAAGAAGGTCCCAGAAGAAGACACAGCCCTAGTGGAGTGTGCCTTAACTGGACAAGAGAGATTTTTCCCTTTCGAGGTGTAAGAGAAGGTAATGGTTTTAAAAATCCAGGAGGAAATAGTTTGCTTGGAAACAGGATGCCCAAAGGCTCTTGGGTGATAAGAAACAAAGAGCCTATCCGACTTACAGATGAATTTGTGAAAAATTCTGATGGAAAGTGCTGCTGTGACGTACTGGAACTGGAACCTAAGTCTTCTTAAGACACAAAGTCTTCTGGCTGCACTGGAACTGCTGAATCAAAGTCTGGTTAACAGAGAGTTTTGCATAACTGTATCTGCAGTTTGTTTAAACAAAGAGCCTTGCAACCTGCACTAATAAAAAAAAAAAAAAAAAAAGAAGTTACGTCTTACCATAACGTTCCATCTGTGTTGTTGATCTTCGTTCATTCATTACTGATGGGTTATTGGTTCCATCCTTGGAACCGAGACGGCCTTATATCAAGCTTGCGTCAGACAAAAACTCTCGAGCCAAGATCCTACCCAGAATGCTCTGCTCCCTGTTACCTCAGATCCAGTTTGCAAATTGATAGACAAAAGGAAAGGCTACCTCTGGTCATAATAGACCTACAATAAAGGAGTGTATGAGATCAACCAGGAACCTCTGGGGGGGGGACGGAGGATGGGGAGTAATGAATGAACGAAGATCAACAATACAGATGGAACATTATGGTAAGACATAACTTCTTTATCTGATGTTGTTAATCTTTGTTCATTCCTTACTGATGGAACAGTGTCCCCAGCTACCTGTATCCCTGGGTGGCCCTCATGGAAGGACATTCCTGAGCACCATGGAGGCAAAAGTAGCTCTACCTCTGGAGGCCAAATCCAATTTGTAATGAAGGATAAAAGTATAAGGTTTGTCCCAAGTCGCAGCTGAGCAAATATCATTGAGGGGAAACCCTAGCATGGAAAACTGCTGAAGTTGCCATAGATCTTGTAGAATGTGCTTTCACTCTGTGAGGCAAGGTGATATTGTTCTTGTTGTAGATAAAGGTAATGCAATCTCTCAACTCAATGTAACTTTTGAGATAGGATGACCTAGTCTTGGTCCAGAAAAGCCCAGAAATAGTTGGTCTGATTTACGGTTAGATTTTGTTCTGTCCAGATAGAATCGTATTTGCCTATGAACATCCAGGGAGTGCAGGCAATACTCTCCCTTGTTAGAATTATTAGGAAAAATACTGGAAGGTCAACAGACTGGTTGATATACCGTTCTGACAATACTTTTGGTAAAAAGGAAGAATTAGTTCTCAGTGATACTCTATCCTTATGGAAGATAAGGTAGGGACGTTTGATGCACAAGGCTTGAAGTTCTGACAATCGTCTGGTCGATGTGATTGCAACTAGAAACAAAGTTTTCCAAGAGAGATGCTTTAAATCACATGAAGATGCAGGTTCAAAAGGGGGAGCTGTTAGGGCTTGTAGGACCAAGGCCAAATCTCAAGGTTGTACTGGTTCTGTAAAGGGAGGTTTTAGGTGAAGAACATTCCCCTTTAAGAAAGTTTTACAGAGTCTATGTGATATGAGCGAATAATCCTGAAAATCAATGTGAAAATTTGAAATGGCAGCTAAATGAACAAGAATAGTAGAGGCAGACACCCCAGAGTGAAAAAGATGTGAGAAGTAATCCAGAACCACAGAAAGTGGGGCTGACAAGGGGTCTAATTGTTTATTCGCTACCCATAGAGAAAACCTTTTCCATTTACTGAGATAGATTAGTCTGGTGGATGATTTACGAGATGCCATAAGAATATTGCGCACCAGGGACAAGAGGTTATCTTGCCTGGCAATCACTGGAAGTGGAGAAACCAAGCTGTCAGCTTCAGGGTTGTTAGTCTGGGGTGAGTCAGACCCTACGGATGGGAGATCAACGCTGGGGATGGATTGAGGATCCATGGTCGATCTAGCAAGTGAGGCCAGAAGATGGAGAACCGGACTTGTCGAAGCCAATACGGAGCAATGAGGATCACTTTGCTTTTCAACTGCCATGCTTTCTTCAGAAATTGGGAGATGAGGGGGAGAAGTGGATAAGCATAAAGTAAACCCGAGGGACAAGCATGGACTAGAGCTTCTCTCGGTGACTGTCCCCAAGGGGGTATCAGGGCAAAATAGTTGCTGCACTTGTAGTTGGTTGGAAAGGTGAACAGGTCGCAGCAAGGCTGGCCCCAGCGATTGAAAATTTTTGCAGCTATCACAGGGTTGAGGTACCACTCATGAGTTGTAGAATGCATCTGCTTAACTTGTCCGCTATCATGTTAGAACTCCCAGGAATGTGCATTGCAACTAGAAAGTGGTTGGAAGCTACTGCCCATTGCCATATTCTCAAGGCCTCTCTGCATAACGGATAAGATCTGGTGCCCCCTTGCTTGTTGATGTACCAGACCATTGACATGTTTGCCTGATTGGATCGCAATAGTCCCTGACGGAAGGATGGAATGGAATGCTTGCAATGCTAGTAGCACCGCCCTCAGTTCCAGGACATTGACATACAAAAAGTCCTCTGTTTCCGACCAGGTGTCTTGGATCGAGTTTCCCTGACATAGCATCCCCCACCAAATCAGGGAAGTGTCCGTGGTCACCGTGGCTTTCGGTTGATGGGGGCTGAAGAGGCAAGACCATTGTTGGGAGTTTTGAGACGTCCACAAGAGCAAATCTTGCTTGCACCTCTGAGTTGCACTTATTTGAAACTACAAGAGGTGTTGAAGAGAGTACCACTGAGTGAGGAGCAACCACTGGAGAAGTCTCATGTGGACTAACTCTTGCCAGAGGAACAATGGTGACAGAGGCTGCCATTGACCACAAGAGTTGAAGTATGGACAGAGTGGAAGATTTGTGATGACAGAGCAGTGGCTGAACCTGTTGTGTTATTCTTTGAAGTCTGTGATCTAGAAGAGATGCTGTGCAATTCCTCATGTCCAACAGCACCATGATGAATTCTAAAGACTGTGCTGGGTTCATGTTAGACTTCTCCCAGTTTATAGTGATTCCCAGGTGTTGTGCTGTGAGGAGTGTGTAGTCTAGGGCTTCTTCCAGTAGGTGCTTGGTGGGGGCAGTGAGGAGCCAGTCATCTAGATATGGAAACGCCTGGAATCCTTGAAGTTACAGGTGAGTGATGACCACCACCATGCATTTGGTGAAAACACCGGGGGCTGTAGAGAGTCCAAAGGGCAGTGCTCGAAATTGGTAGTAACTGGCTCCTATGCAGAAGCGGAGGTATCTTCTTGAGCGCTTGTCCATTTTTACATGGTAATACGCATCTTGAAGATCTACAGAGCACATCCAATCGTCTTCTTCCAGAAGAGGAAGGATACACTGAACCATGACCATCCAGAATTTCTCTGTTTTTACAAATTTGTTCAGTGTGCTGAGATCCAGAATTGGTCTCCAGTCCCCTGTCTTTTTTGGCACCAAAAAGAACCTTGAGTAAAAAACGGATCCTATCTGGTCTGGGGGAACTGTTTGGATGACTCTTTTTTTGTAGCAGCTTTTGGATTTCATGTGTTGCTTTTCCCCTTTGACTGGGTGGAATGTTGGGTAAGTCTCTGGATGAGGCTGGACAGAGATGAAAGGGGATGTGATAGCCTCTGGATATTATCTGTTGTACCCAGGAGTCGGTGGTTATGTTTCACCAGGTAGTGGGGTACAAGATAAAACAACCCCCTACTGCTTCCAGAGGTGAGCAGTCGGGCAAAGCTTCAGGATCACTGATAAGGTTGTCCAAAGAAAGAATCTTTGGAACTCCAGTTTCACAGACCTCCTCTGCCCCGAAAGGGGCATCTTCCATTGGAGTTCCCCCTATGCCTCTAGGGGAAAACTCGACACGTGAGTCATTGAAAGAGCACTGCGATTTCCTGTGCCACATCTTCCCGTCCTCTGATTTCTGGAGTAGATTCGCTGAGGCGTGGAGTGTCTGACAACAATGGCAGATAGGGTCTTGCTGACTTGTTTGCATGTTGCCAGCATATCTTTAACTTTAGGGCCAAACAAAGAACTGGCCTTGATGGGGGCATTCATAAAGGAAGCCGTAAAGGGGTCTACAAATTCCAGTCACAAAGGTGCTTCCAGGCATGTAGTCTCGTGACTATACCTGTACCTGCCACTCTAGCTGCTCCTTCCTTTGCATGTGAAACAAGACACATGGAAGAATTGGATATGGATTCCAGGGTCGCTATCTGAGAAGCTATGTTGTCAAGGACCTCATCAGAAACAGCTCCTGCCAAGTTTCAAAGAGTTGGTTGATAAGATCCCCCTCTGGAGCCTTGTAAAGTGTGCCAAATAGTTCAAAGACCTTCCAGCGAAGGTCGATGAAGCAAACATGCTTCCCGAGTCTGTCTATCGCCCAGGACTCCATGTTGAGCAGATGGACAGTTTGGCTCTCTTCTGCCAAGTATTTCTTGGTTGCAGCCACCACTACCAAGGCATCTACTGGAAGACCTCTTGACCAGTGGGGATGCTCAGCTGGGGGAGATAACATCTTGTCAGGCCTCCATGGTATAACTTCCAGGGTGTCAGGAGCCTTCCATGCACGCTAGACGATGAGCTGGACAAGCTCAGCGGCTGGAGGGGTAACCCAGGAACTAGGGGGCCGGGCACAAAAAGCCTGCGGGAATACAGATTCCTCTGAGGAAGGATTAGAGGACTTCCAGTCACCCCTCTGTCTAAGGATTTCAAGTACGTCACCAAAGGACACCTCATCAGGTGACAGAGGGGACCCTTCCCTGTCTTCAAAGTCCATATCTTCGGTCTAAGACTCCTCAGTGGAGTCCATGTGGTTCCTCTTGCATGAAGCCTTGCGAGGTACTTCCTCAGTGGGAAGTTCTGGGGAAGACTGAAAAGAGGGAGTCACCTGAGGGGGAGAAACCTGAGGCCCTTGTGCCCGGTGATTGTGACTTGTGACAGCTGTGGCACAGAGGGGGGAGAATACTCTGACATGGGGGGGGTGCCAGCAGAGGCAAGCGACCTCTCCATGGCCTGGGAGGCCGGCCCACCCAAAGAGGAATGGGAGCCCAAAACAGAGCACGACAACCTCAGAACCGGGGTCACACCCCGCTGCGACGAGCCAACCCCCAGACCAGGAGTCTCAAGACGGCTGTGGAGTGTGAGACAGTGAGGATTCCTGGAGGGTGCCATAGAAAAAAAAATCGACGTGGAACCAAGAATGCCCTCCCCCAACAGCACAGCCACTAGCCTGAGAAGAGCCCAATGCCCAGTGCGCAGAGAGCCACATGGACAACTCCGGCTGCAAAGTGAGGTCTACTATTGGGGTCGGAGGAAGGGAAGCTGTTGTTGGAGGAAGGGGCTTCGATGCTCGGGTGGAAGTCAAAGGAGGAGTATACGTTGGAGTTTGAGGAGAAATACGTTCACCTGAAGGAGCGAAAGTAGGTTTAAACAGTTGAGAGAGAGACCCCTGGCCACAAGCAACTGGTCAACAAGCCTCAACATCTTGTTCAGAGAGGCTCCTGGTCGACCTCATAGAGAAACCTGAAGGCGATTCTGGCCTTTCTAGAAAAGGGCAATATTGGCTACCAATAAACAGATCCAAAGAAGGAGAGTACTTGGTCCTTGCTAGCTCGAATAGGTGCAGAGCCCAGAACTGACTATGTCTGCACAGAGGAAAATGGTGTTGAGGTAGTCTGAGCCAACGAAGGCATTGCCATTGAAGTCGAAGGTGTCTGTACAGTAAAGGCAAGTGTCTGCACTGATGGGTACCCCCCCCCCCCGTCGAGGAAAGTGTCTGCACCAGTAACAATGATGGCTAAAAGGACTGCACTGAAGAGCATGTCGGTGCTGAAGGTGTCTGCACTGTGGAGGACAGTATCGTCAGACACGGGGCCGAAGGGGATTGCACCAATAGTGCCAAAGGAGACTGTACCTGCAGGGACGGTGCTGATAAAGGCTGCAATGAAACTGTCAGAGCCGTAAGTGTCTGCACCGGGAATTCCGGTGCCGGTGGCGATAAGGAGGACATGGCTGGAGCAAGAATCAACTGGGGCAGTGCCGTGCCTGGAGCCAAAAGTGTCACAGGTGGCAGTGCCGGATTAGCAATTTTCATTTTCTTATGAGTCGACTCCCTGCGATCTCCAGAGGGAGATGAAGTGAGAGACCTTGATGAGGAAGAAGAACTACTCCTCTTACGGGGTTTAGCAGGAGGGGGTGAGCCCTCCGCCCAGAAATAGACTCACAGAAAGAAGATTTGAGGAGACCTTTCCGGATTAACTTGTTCTTTCTTTCATTAAGAGTCCTGGTGGAACAATTTCTACAAATCCCACAAGGGGGATCCACAGTAAGGTGGGAGACATTCAAGCAATAGACACATAAATCATGGCCATCGGAAAGTGGTAACTTACGGCTGCAATCCTTAAACTGTTTGAAACCAACACTACTTTTCTTATCTGACATGATGTGGAGAAGAACGACAGTACCAATGAGTAAAGAAAGGCTACCCAGAAGGGTAAGAAGAGAAAGAGAAAGAAAGATTACCAACGATGGTAATGAAGAATTACCTCAAAGGTAAGAAAAGGGAAATAAAAGGAAAAAGACTATAGAGAGAGAGAGAGTTTTAAAGATACGATAGTGTAGGAGAATAGTAAAAGTAACTGACTGAAAAACTTTTAAAGTACTAAGAATATATAAACTTTCAAAAATGATTCACTTAGCTGAGAGAGTGGCTTGACATGGCTGTACAGCAACGTGGCAAACGAGATCTGAGGTAACAGGGAGCAGAGCATTCTGGGTAGGATCGTGGCTCGAGTGTTTTTGGCTGATGCGAGCTTGATATAAAGTCGGCTCGGTTCAGAGGACGGAACCGACAACCCATCAGTAAGGAATGAACGTAGATTAACAACATTAGATTATATATTCTGCAGCACAATACTATTTTACTGTAAGCACAGTTACAAATAAATAACTTATTCTTGTAACAAATGACACATACTCTTCTGTTAATTTGTAGCATAAAGGTACCAAGACTTTACTCTTGATTGGTATGGAAGATTATAACTGCTTCTCCAATACAATACCTCAGAAGAAGTGTGTTCCTACCAAATACCTCTAACATAGCGGAATTCTAACAGTCTACTTATACTGTTCTTCTCACGCACTTAAAATCCGTTTTTTTCTCTTGGTATCTTTTTTTGGGCTTTATAGGAAACATCTGTTCTGCTGATGCTTTTCTTTTTAGACTTGTTTTTCGGAAATGTTTTGTGATAGACTTTCCTGTTGTCCTTCTGTGAAACCATTTAAGCACTTTTGGTGATGTGAGAATGCACGCCATCAGGAATTGTTTTTCTGCTGATTTTACAAAAAGCCATGTCCATTAACATAAGTCTGAAAGGAAACATCTGTAAGAATATGTCAAACTGTCCTACTGCTGATATTGAAAAAACATTTTGAGGAAAAAACATGTCCAATTATCTGTTCTGATACCGTGGGAGAACATGTTTTCTGAGGAAACAGCTTTGTAAAAGATCACGCATTGCTGAGTCTATAGAAAGCATGTCTATTAATAGATACAGTCAGAACTATGTCAAACTGGAGTATGGATGCTCAATACATACTGCTAAGCTGTATTTCTACATTTAAGCAAGCTTTATTGTATGCCTCATTTATTTTGCATTATTATTAGCAGAATTGATTTTAATTTTTATTTATTGTTTAACACACTTAAAAACTTGGTCTTGGCCAAGTAGTATCTAAGCTGTCTGTGCACATGCAGAGAGTGAATGATCCTTTTACTTGAGAACTGGGGAGAAGGAAAAAAAGTAGGTAAGATTGATGGTCTGATTTAGGGATAAGCTCATTTACTACCTTAGACATGAAAGTAGGGTTGGTATGAAGGCATACCCTGTCCCGATGGAAAGCTGTGAAGGGGGATGATGCCAAGAGGGCTTGCAGTTCAGAGACTCTTCTAGCTGAGTTAACAGCTTACCAGGAGAACAGTTTTTCATGTGCAGTGCTGTAAAGAGTCCTTAGCTGGCTCAAAAAGAGCCAAAATAAGCTTTTCTAACACAAAATTGATATCCCAAGGGGGAGGGATTGGTTTCCTTTGTGGTCTTTTGTGCAGAACTACTTTCAGAAATAGCTTGACTTCTAACCTGGATGCCAAGGGAGGCGTCAAAGGTAAACATACTGAGATGGCAGATAAATGTGCTTTGATGGAAAAATATGACAAGCCAGTTTTCACTAGTTTACACAGGTAAGACAGGACCACTGGCGGTTCTGCAGACAGTGGTTGTAAACTATGTTTTAGAAACCAGACAGAAAACCTCTTCCCATTTGGATAGATGGGATTTTCTGGTAGTAGGTTTTCTGGCCTCCCACAGAACCTGTAGCATGTCCTCAGTTTAAAGGTGTCTAAAGGGAATCAAAGCACTATCATCCACAGGGTTAGGTTCAGGGTGGATATCTGAGGGTGTATGAGAGTTCCCTTGTCCTGTGTGAGTAGGTCCATCCTGAGGAGTGACTTGTGGTGACTGCCATTGGCTAAATGATACAAAAGGGGGAACCAGTGCTGTCCTGGCCAAAAGGGGGTCATCAGCAAAATTTTTGGTTGTTCTTTCTGAATCTTCAGAAGAACTTTCTGAAAAATAGGGAATGGGGGGAATGCATACACAAACATCCCCTTCCAAAGACAGGAAAGGAAAGGGCATCCACCTTCCATGCCCCAGGGGTGTGTATTCTGATGCAGTATGTGGGATGCTGTCTATTCATGGGGAAGGCAAATAGGTCTACCTGAGGAGAACTCCATCAATGGACCAGTTCCAGGAACCCATCCCTGTTTAACATCCATTCATGGGATTGAGTTATGGACCTGCTTAGTGAGTCTGCCATCACATTCTGAGCTGAAGGGATATAGAAGGCTAGTAGAGACACCTGGCTCTGTTGAGCAATCTCCCATGCATACAGAGACAATTTGCAAAGTATGTATGACTTTGTCCCCTCCTTGCTTGTTGATGTACCGGAGGACTGTGGTGGTCTGAGAGACATCTCAGCACTTCTGGAAGGATTCGGGGCTTGATGATTTGTAGGGCAAACATTAAGGCCCTCATTTCTTTGATGTTGACATGTCCCTCAACTGGGGAGGGGTCCAAACATCTCTCACTGTCCAATTCCCTAAGGTTGCACCTAGTCCATGTCTGATGCATCCATGTACATATTCTGGCTGGGGGGAAGAGGTTGGAGAGGGAGGCCTGGATTTTTTGAAATTTGTGAAATCCACCACTTTAGTTATTTTGTTAAACAGGGTAAGAAGGGGACTACAAACTCTACAGGATGAAGGTGTTGTTTCCAGACTGTCCTCAGGAACCACTGAAATTTCCTCGTGTAGCCTTACCAAGGGTACCATGGGGATGGTGGAAGCCATAAATTCCAGGAGTCACAGGAACTCTCTGGCAGCAGAAACTGTAGTGGAATTAGTCCCTGAAAATAAGTGGTGAGGGACAGAAATTTTTGGGGGGGCAGGCAGGCCATCATTTGGATTGTGAGTACTCAGCAGCCCACGAAGACATGGCCCTGGGAGAGGGTTAGAGAAGATTTCTGAAGGTTTAAGGTGAACTCGAGACTCCTCAGCAGGGACATGATGTAGTCCAGATGCTTCTGTACGAACCTTGGGAATGAAGCCTGGATGAGGAGCTTGTCCAACTAAGGGAATATCTCAATACTACCTATTCTGCAGAAGGCTATGATTGGGGGGTAGATATTTTGTGAATACTCTGGGGGATGTAGACAGACCAAATGGTAAAGCACAGAACAGAAAGTGTGAAGAATCCACGGAGAACTGAAGGAACTTCCTGAAGTGTGGGTGGAGTGGAATGTGCAAGTAGGCATCCTTTCTATTCGATAAAACCATCTAAGCCTGAGGGAGGATCAGTAGAAGTGTAGGAACACAGTTAGCATGCGAAAAGAAGGAACGGTGAGAAAAGTGTTTAGGTGGGATAGGTCTAAGATAAGCCTCCAAGGACCTTCTTTCCTCGGGACCAAAAATATTCTGGAGTAGAATCCTTTTCCCTTTTAATCTGGAGGCACCTCTTGGATGGTACGCTGTGACAGCAGAGAATGCAAGACCTGGGGAAAGGAGGCCATTTGGTCTCGGGGGGGGGGGGTTCTTTGAAGGATGGCCTGGATTCCCAAAGAATGGAATAGCTTTGTCTGATGAAGGTAAGGACCCAAAAGTGGACGAGACAGAGGAGTAGATGGTTTTAGAGCCTAGTAGTCACAGACTACTAGGTTTGGCCGGAAAGGACTGCTTTTTGTGCAGGTGTTGAACAGGAAGATCTAGAGGAGGCCTTCTTTCTGGTATCCTTTTTTCCTTTGGGAGAGAGGTGTTTAGGTTTTCTGACAAAGGTTGTCCTGGCTGGATAATTCCTCTGAAAACAGGGCACTGGAGACATGAAAATGTGCATAAGGTCTTGTAGTTCTTTCCTCTTTTCCTGAAGGGCCTTAAAGAGTTCAGCAGCTGCAGAGCCAAATAAGGCCTTGTTGTCCAAGGGTGCATCCATTAGTTTGGCTTTGATATCATCTGGCAAAGGCTGCAGCCTGAGCCATGAATACCTTCATAAGATCGACTCTGATGCTGCTGCCCTTGCAGAGGCCTCCACGGCATCATAACTACATTTTATGGCATGTCTAGTTACCTGGCTGCAGGACTTAAGAATGCCAGATATGAACAAAGGATAGCATCTGCCAGAACAGCCAATGAATACAAGGCCATATGGGTATGGTAGCTTACGGCTCTGACAGTGAAAATGGCAGACGCATAAACTTTTTTGCTCAACCTCTCCATAATTCTGCTTTCCTTAACAGAGGAAGGAAGAAAGCAAGTAGAGGGTAGCAATTTAGAAGTTTTATCCGCAGCTACAGAAATGGTGAATGGGTCAGCCGATAGGGTTTTAAAGAGGAACTTAGTATCCTCAGACACTTTGTAGAATCGACCAGGGCATATAGGGACAGGAGGTTGGAAGTTTGGGGATTTGGAAGCCGCCAGAAAGGTATCCAAAAAGACAGGCAGGATTGGAAGAATAGCAGAGGGGTTAGGGGACTCATTTGTAAGAGGTCATAATACCTCTTTGTGCAGAGAACTGACTGCCATCTCATTTGAAAAAATCTTTCATTTGCACAATGGTCTTCCCAAATGTGATGTATTCCCCAGGCAAATCTGTTCCATTAGACTCCTCCTCTGGGGGACCATACCTCAGAGGAGAAGCAATCTGAGGGGTAGTTTAGAGACTCATCCCCAGAGGGGTCTTCATCCATCGAGGAAGGATCTTCCAGTAACCTTTTCCCAGGAGTGGAGGGGGGAAAGGCTTGGATAAGAGCTGGTGTCTGACGTAAGGCCATAAAAGCATTGAAGAGGCCTTGAGTATGGGCCTGCCAGTCAGGGGCTTGTTCAGAGGGTAGAACTTGTTGCCCTGAAGAAATATGGTTAGTTTTTTGTTTTTTCCTTCTTTGGGGCCTCTGACATGGTAAGAGGAGGAGGGTCGGACTTCAGGTGACATTCAATAACGTCCCAGAGAACATCTTCCTGAACCACTAATTGAATAACCCCATGTGCGCCTTTGGAAATGATAAGCCGTGGTGCCCCCCCCAGCACCTGGGTCAGATGCCTGCGAGTCCCTCTGGGACATGCTAACAGTCTCCTTAATGACTTCCCCCAAGGTACCTGTCAAAGGAGGTTCCATGGTTTCTGATGTGGTCTCCGGGCCTTCATTGGCCTTAGGAGGAATGCCAAGAACAGAAGCAGCAGCCATAGGATCAGGCTGAGGTTTCCTGGTCTTCTTGGTTTATGGCTCTTCCAAAGGTCCCGACTTCGGATCCATATCCCGTGCAAGGTGCATTAGATGTTGATTCTTTAATTACAATCTAACAGAAACTAGATTGCTCCTAAGAGTTTTAGGGACGAAGGCCTTACAAATCTTGCATGATGTACGGTTGTGTTCTGGGCCTAGGCAAAATAAACAGAGCTCATGTGAGTATGTATGTGGAATCTGACTTCCACACTGACAATTGCCCTTCCTACCTGACATTAACTCTCAAGAAAAACGCAGTAGCAAAATAGGTAAAAAAAACCCCTATGGGGTTCTTATCTGAGCATAGGCGAAGCACAAAGCAACTTTCCAAGTAAGCGATGACCGGAGCTGGCAGTCAAACAAGTGGCAGAAAAGTTCTGAGGTAGGTGCGTGCTGATGTTTGCTTTATACCAGGCTTCTGTTTATGGTCGACATATGCTGAGTGATGCAGACCATCGCACGTACCTTTGCAGTAAAACGGCCGAACATACGAGTCATTTGGTGGTGGGACTCCCTCATGTTATGGATACTGCAGGATATGAATAGGACATGTAAACCTTCCTCAACATATAAATAAAAAAAAAAAAAAAAAAACACTGGCATGACAGCTGAGTGTCTTTGCTGACCAGGCAAGTCTGACTATGCAAAACTTATTTTCATTGAGGCCTGAGGAGAAAAGCTCCAGCAGATACATTTATAATACTCATAAGACAAAACAATTACACAGATAGTTCCAAGACATATAGATACAAGCAAGTAACTGTTCTGTAGTGACACTATACAAAGTTGAAACAGGTATTTCTTCTGTTAAGACATTATGCGCGACATTAAATTCCAAGTACAAGACATTTAGCACGTAAGCAGTCCATGTGCAATATATGTGATGGTCAGACATTAGATATGACTTATATGATATGGGTAAGGAGATTTACAGTATAAATGCTAGGAATAAATAAAACTGAGGTAAGGAATGTGAAATATTACTCAGTAGGTAGATAGTAGTTAAAGCTAAAAGAGGCAGTGTATAGCTAATGAGTTAATGACAGTTTTGAGTAAGAACACCATGGTACTTACTGACATAGGACTGCATTATAGATGGTGGTGAAGAGAATCTGGAGGAGATGATCAAAGTGGGAAGGTAAGAAAAACTGAAATGTAAACTGGACATTAAAGTAGAAAGGAGGAGTAGGAGAAAAGGTTATAAAGGCATAGGAGGATATGAGCTGACAAAGGAAAATGGAACCCAGGAGAGGTGTATGTGCATGACCACATGTGGATCAGGTGGTGTTTAACTAAGGACTGAAGGTGGAAACTTTCATAGCCTGTTTTAGGTATGTTGGGTTGTGCTTCAGAGTTTAAATATATAATGGCTGTATAGAGAGCCACCTGATGAGTTACTACACTTTCTTGTGATTGAGAACAGCTTATTAGATGAGTGAAAATCTGTACCTGGAGAGTGTCCCAGCAACTCTCTCATCTCTGCAGCAAACTTCCACTACATGTCAAAGTAGCACCCTTGCCCACTTCAAGGTTAATGCAGAGAATTGGATGGGAAGCCTTAAATTCTCCCCTTTCTTGTCTTCCTTGAAGGTGAATGGAACTTTTGATTGTTTTTTTTTAGGCTAGGCTTGTAATGGTCTGCAGACTGATTGCCTAGTACTTGCATATGAATCTAAGGAGGATACAGTGTCAGAGACTAAACAAAAGATAATACAAAAATTGAGAACCTGGAAGCTGTTGATTACTGATAAGAATACTACAGTTGTGTAAATAAACTTATCCTAACAGGAGATGTTTGAATGTTCACTGCTGCAAGTAGCACAACTTATACGGGTTATATCCAGCTAACAACGGCAGGCCAGCTTTCAAAGCTTCAGGGCACCTTCCATGCATCCAAACTTTTAGTCAGCTCGAACTAAGCTAAGTCAGGTTTGGGCACCAAGCTCTTCAAAAAACTTTCATACCTAGCATAAAAAAAACATACAAAAACAAAGTGGGGGTGAAGGGAAGATGCAGCTCCAGCAGCACTGATCATGTGAACATCTACTGTTAGGGTAGATTTAATTACAAAACTGTACTATGGCTCATCATTAGGAGCACTGCTGCAGTAGCCTAAGCTCTGTGGGTAGATTACCATAGCTTTGAATAACATGGAGGTTGAAACAGAAGGGTCTAGAAACCTTTGGATAATCGTCTTAGCAATGCCTGTCCTAGACCTGAAGAAGGAATCTCATTTACAGGGCTTTGTAAAAGTATGCATAGAAAACCAAGTTGCTGCTTCCAGTATACTTCCAAAGTCCAGCCCTTTCCAGAAAGCCAGAGGTAACGTCAAGGCTCTAGTAGAGTGGCCCTTGACCCTGCCTGGAATAGTTTTGTTGAGGTGGGAGTAACAAAAGGTAACAGCCTGAGACAAATACTTGGAAACTTTTGACACAAGGTGTCATTCTTACTTCACAAGAAATGAACAACTAAGTTCTGAAAATTTTATTCGGTCAAGATAGTACTGGAGTTATCTGTGGACATTCAATGTATGAAGTATCCTTTTCTCGATCACTTTCAGGAAAAGAAGACAGGGAATTGGACAGACTGTCTTAAAGTTAGCTTGGAGATAATTTTAGGCATAAAGGAATGATTAGTTTTCAAAGAAATCCTATCACTGTGGAAAATGAGATAAGGTTGAGCCACCATAAGAGCCTGCAACTCTGATACTCTTCTTGCATATGTCAGAGAAATGAGCAAAACTGTTTTCTGTGTTAGGAACCTCAAAGTCAGGGTAACCAGCTGATTCAGATTGATTAAGTGTTTGATTCTCTAACAATTAAAATCCCAAGGAAGGGAAACTGTTTTTCTGAAAGGCTTCATATGTAGAACTCCCTTTCAAAAACATTCTCATGTGAGACTCCACTGAAAAGGGGGAATCCATGGGCAGACATGCTGAAATGGACGACAAATTAATCTTGATAGAGGAGTAAGACAGAACACAGGACAGTAACGTGTACAACTACTGCAAAATGAGAGAAATACTAGCCCCGAATGTGTGCTGGTCCTTTTGTCCAACTACAGAAAAGACATTATGTACTCACCAAAGCATTCCATCTGTATTGTCCATTTTCATTCTTCCTCAACTGATGGGTTCGGATCCAATCCCTCGGAACTGACTCGGCCATTGTTAGAGCTGGTGTCAACCTAGAACTCTCAAGCTTCTCCCTTACCCACAAATGCACCAACATCAATTCCCTCAGATCTTGTTGTTGCCTTAGTGAAAGGTAAAGACAGAAATAATAATGGAGAAGGCTGTTTCTGGAGTTATACACATAAAAGGCTAGGACGCAACTGTGCTGTAAATACTCATTCTTAAGTTTTAAAAGATGGGGGTTGGTGGGAGTGGAACTGAGGAAGAATGAAAATGGCCAACACAAATGGAACGTTAACTTATTTATCTGATGTCAATTTTCTTTCTAGTCTCCACTGATTGGACAGAGTCCCCAGCTACCTAATTTCCATGGATCTAGTAGAATAAGCAAGAATCATTTTATCATAGTGATGCCCAATTTGTTATACACAAAAGAATGCAATTTGTTATCCATTTAGACAGTCACCTTGGTAATTGGTTTACCTAATGCGAGTTCTGTAAATAAGGCAAACAGTTGATTTGATTTCTTTAGTCCTATTTAAATAAAGAGTAATATTTAAATAAAAATGCAACTGTCTGTGGACATCAGTTAAGTGTAGCGCATGTTTACCTTTGTTCGAAAATTTGGGGGAAAACACAGGTAAATTAATAGACTGATTAATACTGGATTCTGGCACTACCTTTGGAAGAAATGACATTTTGGCAGGTAAAGTCACTCTGTTCCTATAAAAAATCAAGTATGGGGTTTCTGAAAATGATGCTTGGATCTCAGAAATTCTTCTGGCCATAACGGCTGCTAAGAAAATTGTCTACCATGAAGAAATTTAAGGTTGCAGGTAGCCGTGGGCTCAAATGGGGTTTGAATAAGGTACTGAAAAACTAAACTTAAGTCCCAAGGAGGAGTAGGATCTTTATAGGGAGGTCTTAAGAGTAGTATGGCTCTTTGCTTAACTTATGAGATGTTACGAAACAGCCATTTACCCTAACATGAAAATTTAATATTGCTACTAACTGTGGAAGAACCTGCTTCTTCACTGAAGAGATGTGATAAAAAAAAATCAAATATGTACTGGAACTGCAAAAGGTTCAACTTTATGTTTTTGAGCCCAACAAACAAATCTTTTCCACTTGCTGGAGTATAGTTTCCTGGTGGAAGGTTTATGGGAAGACATCAAAATAAGATGGACGTGAAAAGACAGCACTGGTTGTCTGGCAAACAATGGAAGTGGAGAAGCCAGGCAGTCAAGCCTGAGGTTTGTCAAATCTGGGTGTAACATACATGTCGGGTGAGATGAAAGGTCTGGAGCTGGATCCAGAAACCAAGATGGCTGAATCAGTTAAGGCCAAAGAAAGGGAAACCAAATCTGTCTAGGCCAATATGGAGCAATGACGATGACCATTTTCTTCAACCTGGAAGCTTTATGAAGGAATTTGGGAATTAAGGGAATGGGCAGATATGCGTGCAGGAGACTGGGGGGCCAATCGTGAAGGAGAGCATCTGAAATTCCCCCTCTACATAGATTAGGGCAAAGTAGCTGCTGCACTTGTTCTGGGGGAAGTGAACAGACTGCAGCAAGGCTGGTCCCATTATCAGAATATTTTGTCTGCAATTTTCTTCGAGGGACCATTTATGGGGTAGGAGAATGCACATGCTCAATTTGTCCGCTATCAAACTGGATTTCCCCAGAATGTGCATTACTAAGAGAAAGCAGTTAGAAGAGATCGCTCACTGCCACACCCTGAAAGCTTCTCAGCACAATGGGTAGGATATGGTTCCTCCTTGTTTGTTGATGTATCAGACCACTGACATGTTGTCAGTTTGTATTGCAATGGTCCCTAAGGGGAGAACATTTTGGAATGCTTGCAATGCTAACAGCACTGCTGTCATCTCTAGGACATTTATATGCAATTTAGCCTCCTCGGGGGACCAGGTGCGTTGGACTGTCTTCCCCAGAAAATGCCCACCCCCACCCTAAATAGGGAAGTGTCCATGGTCTCTATGGCCTTGGGATGGAGGGGGGAATGAATGGACAGCCTAGAAGAACTTGATTTAAATGAATCCACCATTCCAGGGGTCTCTTGCACGTCTGAGTGATTCTTACTTCGTAAGACAATGACTAATAAAGGACTGACCACTATGTAGCTAGCATCCATTGAAGAATTCTCATGTAAAATCTGGGTAGTGGCACTAATGTTACTGCCACTGCCATAGATCCTAGGGCTTAAAGGACCAGGTGGGCTGAAATCGTAGTGCTGCAGATTATCTTTTTGACTTGTGACCTTAATGTTCGGACTCTTGAGAGTGGCAGGGATACAAAGGTAGTTTCCATATTGAGAAATACTGCTATAACCTTTAGTCAGAGATAGGTTGTACATGAGATTTCTCATAGTTTAGAGAAAAGAACAAGTCTGGAGAACCTAGTCCTTTGCCAATATTAGTTGATGCCTGGTCAGAGTGGATATGAGCCAGTCATCTATGAATGGAAACATTCAGAATCTCTTAAGTCTGAGATGAGCTGTTAATACTGCCATGCATTTGGTAAACACCCTGGGGGCAGCTCTCTGAATTGGTAATGACTGGCTCCCAGACAGAAGCATAAATACCTTCTGAATCATCTGTTCATCTTATAGCATGCATCCTGACAGTCTACTGAGCACATCCAGTTGTCCTTGCCCATAAAGGGAGAATACACTTGAACCATGACCATCCAAAATTTAGTGCTTTGAACTGTCTTGTTTAGTTTGGTGAGATATTTATTTTACTTATTTATTTACATTTGTTTACCGGGAAATTCCGACTGGACGCAGGTTCTTTTTCAGCGGATGCCTGAGGAGAAAAGCTCCACATCATGAACATGATAGAGATAGAACATTGCAGCAATAGTAAACAACATTACAGGTTGTTGGCTTTAATACAATGACAAGATATTGATCATCAACAGTATATACAGTAAATGTTGCAAGTTAAGATAGTTTCTTGTTGTTTATTAGTAACAAAATTGTCAGACAAGATGTTAAAGTATATAAAGACAGCTAGCTATTTCTGACTGTGGTTAGTAGTGGCGGTAGTACAGTTGGGTTAAGAGTCTAGGTGGGGGGTGGCCAAGGGTGGGGGTGCTAGTCTGGATTACAACAAGGGCAAAGCCAGTGCAAATTTAAGTGGAATTTGAGCACAGTCTTGAAAAGGCTGCTGGAAGGTAGACTAGTTATAGAGGGTGGAAGATTGCTCCAAAGTTTAGATATGGTACGTGAAAATATGGCTTCTCCTGCTGACTTTTTGGGTTTGATAACAGTGAGTTGACTTTTGTTGCTTGGGTTTGAAGGGAAGAGATGATAAGGGGGTGGTTAATACGTTTATGAGTGAGGGTGAGTTGATTAAAGTGAAGGAATTGTAGGAGTTCTAGCCAGTTTAGTTCTTTAAGAGAGATACAGCGATGGCTGCTTTAGGAGGTTCCAGTGGCAAATTTAGCAATTTTGTTGTAACAAGCATCCAGTTTGTGTAGGTCTGTCTGTTTAAGGTTGGTAAGCATGGGGGATGCATATAGTAGGGTGGAAATTAGCTAGGAATTGGCTATGGAGATTCTAGCCGCCTTGGTTAGGAATTGGTGGCTTCGATATAATGCACCAAGTTTCTTGTGAACTTTTTTTATTGTGAGAGATATGTGGGTGTCAAATCTAAGATTGTTGTCTATTTCCACACTGAGTAATTTTGCGTGTTCTGATGGAGAGATGATGGTATTGTCTTTGGCAAGAATGATGAAGTGGGGGGTGTTTTGGGTGGCTATGGAAGGTTGGAATAGAAGTTTTGTCTTACTTGGGTTGAGTAGGAGCTGAGCATTGGATAGCGAGCTTTCTACAGAAGAGAATAATTCCCATGTGATTTGTTGTAATTCTGGTAGACTGGGGGCAGAGCAGATAAGAGTAGAGTCATCTGCGTACTGTATAAGGAGATGCTTGTGTGGTGATAGTTTGAAGGTTGTTAGTGAAAAGTGAGAATAGCAGAGAGCCAAGGATAGACCCCTGGGGAACTCCAAGAGTAACTGGGAAGCGAGGTGATAGGTTATCGTCCCAGATTACGGATTGTTGGCATCCGTGTAGATAACTGTGGAACCAGTTGCAGGCTGATTATGAGGAGGAGAGGTTGGGGAGAGTAGAGAGTAGTAGCTCATGAGAAACCATGTCAAAGACCTTTGAGAGATCTAGAAATACGGCAGTAGAGAAGATGCCATTGTTTTTGTAATAAAGTATAGTGTTGGTGAGGTAGTGCTGTGATATGTCCTGAAACCATGTTGGGTTTTGGAGATGAGATTATTAGCTAGGAGGTAGATGGAGACCTGGGTGTTGATATATTTTCCAAGCATCTTGGAGAGAAGGGAGAGGATAGCAATGGGGCGGTAATTGGAGAGGTCGGTGGAGGGGGTGCTTTTGTGGAGGGGAATGATGTGGGATATTTTCCATATCGATGGAACATAGCCTTCTGTTCTGGAACGGTTGATTAGAACTGAAATTGGGTAGGCTAGTGTATCAGCTGCATTTTTCAAGTATTCAGGGGGAAGGTTGTCAGCTGCGAGTTTGATGGGTTTAAGTTTTGACAATAGTCTTTTTATGCTGGAGATAGGTACTGAGGTGAAGAAGAAAAGAGGAGTGGGGGATTTAGTGTTAGAAGTTGGGGGGGCTGCTGTAGGGAAGTGTTGTTTGTTTAGAGATGTTATAGTTTCAGTGAAGTGTTTGTTGAAGGATTCAGCAATACTGCTGGAGGAGGGGGGAATGGACGGCTGAGGGTATCAACCTTCCCTGGGTGGAAGATAGTGTCAATAGCGGACCAGAATTGCTTACGGTTGTGGTTGGTAGAGTTTAGGGTGGATTTATAATAGAGGGATTTGTCGAATTTTATATGCTTTTTGGCTTAATTGCGCAGTTCAAGGAATGATTGCCTATCCGAGTTATTTTTTGTTAGTCGCCAGTGCTCCTAGGCCTTATCTCTGGATTTCATTAGGGTTCTGGTGGTCTTTTGTAACCACGGGGCATGCCTGGATCTGACTTTGGCATTTCTTACAGGAGGATGGGTGTTTAGGATGGAAAGGAAGGTACTGTTGAAGAAGTGGACATCCTCATCTAGGTTGAGGTATTTTAGTGGTGACCAGTTCATTTTTTGCAGTGAGGAGATGAAGGAGCTGGGGTTGAAGTTGGACTTGTTCTGTATTTGCCTGTGGATAAGGGCTTCAGACTGTTTGTGTGGTGCCGAATTAGGAAAATGGGGCAGTGGTCACTAAGACTATCAGGTAAGCAGCCTGCTAGGTAAGAGCGAGGGGGCTTTGTTGACTAGGATCCAGTCAAGTAAGGTATGACTGTTAGGGTTTTTGTTGATTCGGGTAGGGGATTGAATGAGTTCAGTGAACCCATGGAGATTAAGGTGAATGTTTGGGAGATTGTTATTACAGGATAGCCAGTTGATGTTAAAGTCACCGAGAATGATGGTTTCCTGGGGTAGAGATAGAGTAGCCCAGCTCAGGAAATTTTCTATGGGTGTAATGTTTTGCCCTGGTGGGAAATAGCATCCTATGATATTGATTGTTTTGCTTGGGTTTAGTTTGAGATTGGCATAAAGGATTTCTTCATTGTGGTGAGGGGCAGATGAGTTCAGAAGTTGAATATTGAGGTGGTGTTTAAATATCAATGCTACACCACCTCCTTTTTTGGACAATCTGTCTATGCTAAGGATGTTGTATTCAGGTGGAAGTATTTCCTCACTTTTGATGGGAGGTTTGAGCCAGGTTTCAGTTAGGAAGAGAATATCTGGGGAATATATGATTATGCTGGCATGTAGTTCTTGGATTTTATTGCATATGCTTCTGATGTTTAGGGACATTATAAGTAGGTCTGTTGTTTTCTGGTTGGCTAGGAGTTGAGTTGTGAGGGGTTGCTTGGACTAGGGTTTGTGGTTGGGTTGGATTTGGGAGGACCAGGATTTGGATGGATGTCTCCAGCGAGGGCTAGTTTATAGAGGGTGTTTAGGATATGTTTTATATACATAGTAAACTGAATGGTATCTTAGGAATATTTTATTTTTGTGTGTGTTACGTGTTTGGTAATGGAGTGTGTGTATTGGGAGCATGTTTTTGGTGGCAGGGGTTGTGTAGTTATAGTGTAACTGTTTGAGGGAGGGTGTTGAGAGAGTACAGTGGAAGTTGTTGGGGCATGCGACTGTGGAGCCTTGGTAGGATGTAATGTGAGCTAGAACTACGCAGGTTATAATTGTTATTATATTAGGTAGTAGCATGATTGTGTTGGATGTAGGGGGAGGGAATGACTAGTGGTGTAGCCTAATTGCTGGCAATTAGAGGTGGAGTGAAGGCTACGAATAAATGCAGAGCTACTGGGGGAGGATGTGAATATGGGGGGCAGGGAAGGGAGCGAAGTGAGCGTAGCAAACGGAGCAGGCTAGTACCCCCCCACGCTAAAGATTGCAGGGTAACTGCTTAAACAGCTAAAGATTGCAGGGTAACTGCCTAAATAGCCAAATTGTTAGGCGTTATTAGAATCTAGTAGGGAAAAACAATCTATAGACCTGATTTCAGCTGTGCCCTTTCTGGGTAGATACCTAGTTTGAGGCAGACAAAAAGTGGCAGTTTAAGTACCTTTTTGCCTCTATTTTACAAGTGGGCAATTCCAATGTATCTACTGAGTTACCTTTTTTTTGCCTAGAGCTATATCTTGGTTTACTGATAACTAAAAAGAAAAAGTTAACTGGGGAATGTATTTACAGCAGATGGGGGTGGGGGTGCAGCTGCTGTCCTTAGCCATGAGTAGAGCCAGTTATTTCTGCTTTAGACCAGATACTTTCTACAGTAGCAGGCTAAGAGGGAACTGTAGCTAGACACCCTACAGTAACTTATTTTCTTGTTAAAGCCCTTGAGCCCTTGTGGCTGGTTTCTTCACTGCAGATGCGGCCAATGGCCAAGGAGTCAGGAAGTGGGGAACTGAGAGAGAACCCGGTCGCAGGGACAGTGGTCACTAAATGAAAAGATGGAGACAAAAACAATTATTACGTTAAGGTCTCTGAAAGGGGAATGAGAGAGAAGTGCTGTAAAAGTAACTGAAATAATTATCACCCAGGCAGGAAGGGTATTTGGTTTAAGAGTAGCAGCACATTACACTATTTACACAGGTACAAAGTGTTAAGTAAAAAAGGCTCAAGCAACTGTTATGCATTCGCATATGAAGCCCTTGACATAAAAAAACACCTTACTTGGTGTTATATACTAGATAATTTAGGTAGCCCATGAATTTAAAGAGACAGTACTGAAACAGATATAGCAGTAGTAAATTACCACAACAACTGTATATAACAGTACTTAAATATCGCAACACAGACATTTACATATCTATATTGCTATAATATTTCTCAATGTACAGCAGTTAAAACAACTAAGGATCACTCTGACTTGGCAGTAAACCAGGACTTTTAGCCATAATATGGTGTTCTGTATTTAACATATTGCTTTCCTTCAAACTGAATCACAGAATACTCAGTCACACTGCTTAGCATCTATTTTAACTAAAAAGTATGTACTAAACCAAAGTGATGAGGAGTAACAACCCAGTCTGATACTATAGCATCTGTAAGTGCTAGCAGCACGACGCACACTAAGCACCAAGTCAGACTGGAAAATGATACACTGTAACACTTTGTCTACAATTTTTATACATAGGAGACCAGTTCTGCAACAGTAGCAACTCTGACATTATACCATGACCCCACATTAATATTCCAAAACGTGCACGCTGATTGGCCAGCGTGCATGTTGTAAATCGACTTATACTAATGGAAAAAGGTCCGGTCGCCCGGACTTTTTCCATTAGTATAAGTCTCTTTTAAAATACTGTCTCGCTATGTTAAAAGAGTTTAACATAGCGACACAGGTTTAAAAAAAGCAACGGAGATCTCCTTTGCTTTTTTAAAAGCTGTCTCGCTATGTTAAACTCCTTTAACATAGCGCCACAGTGTGTAAAAAGCAACAGAGATCTTGCTTTCTCCGTTGCCTTTTTTTTTACACCTGTCTCGCTATGTTAAATGGGTGATCAATAACGTGTTTATACTGTGCATTAGTTAGCCGTTTATTCCTAATAGCACTCATATGCTCCCCTGTTCTAAATTTTACAGGCCTAGATGTCTGGCCAATATAAAAGGCAGAGCAAGTGCACGTTGCTAAACAGACCACCCAATCTGAGCTGCAATTAGCAAAAATTCTAATATTAAACACTTGAGATGTATTTTTGCTCGTAAACTCAGTTGTTTTGTATATATGTTGGCAAGCAGTGCAGTGGCCACATGGGAAGCAGCCCACAAGTACACCCCCAAATAGAGTTGTTTGATATGGAATGTGGGGAATATATCTCTTGTAGTGGGTTAGGTATGAATTGAGATTTCGTCCTCTTCGATAGGAAAATGAACATTGTTTGAGTAAAATATTGTTCAGATAATCATGTGATAACAAAATGTCCCAATGTTGATTGATAATGTCTCTAAACTTGTTGGTGTTGGTCCCATAAGTAGTTACTAACCTCAAAGATGAATCAGAACCTGTTACAGAAGGTACCCTATCCTTTGATTTATATTCTAATAGATCTGTACGTGTCAGCCTATTAGTTTGATCCATAATATCAGAAAGATTGTGTTGATCGTAACCACGATTAATAAATCTTTGTGACAAATCAAGACTGCAATTGGCATAATCTGGTTCAGAAGAGCAGATATGTCTAATCTGCATAAACTGAGATTTGGGGATATTACGGATGATGTGGCGTGGGTGGGAACTTTGAGCATGTAGTACTGTGTTATATTCAGGGAATTTCCGATGAACCGAGGTAGCTAAAGTGTTGCCTGAAAGTCTAGTAACTATTACGTCTAAAAAGACAATCTTATCATATTCAATGTTGGCAGTGAATTTAATACCAAAAGAGTTGTTATTCAAATATGTTACAAAATCAGACAACTGATCCAATTCTCCACGCCACACCATCCAACAGTCATCTAGATATCTGCGCCAGATATCCAGATGCTGGATATGTATATTATGCTGAACATCGTATATATAAATGTTGCTTCGTAATATCCCATAAAAAGATCTGCGTATATGGGAGCAAATGATGCCCCCATTGCTGTACCCTTGATTTGCCAATATGCTTTCCCTTTGTAGTAGAAGATGTTTTTGCGTAACACAATTTCTGTCAATTTTATCAAAAAGTTATTAAAGCCCATAGAGTACAAGTCTGATTTGTATAGCCAATATGATACAGCCTGAATCCCCACATCATGAGGGATATTTGTATATAGGGAGGCCACATCCAATGTACAGAGCCACCAATTCGGTTCCAGTTGGGAATCTTCAATGATCTTAAGAAATTCTGTAGTGTCTTTTATACATTTGTGAAAAGCATTACTTCTTTTATCCAAATTTTTTTTTTTTTTTTGCAATCATTATAATGTAATCTGCACACGTTAACAAAACTGGAATTCTAAACCCTTCAGGTGTTATATATACCGCCTCCTTCATTTTGTAATTTATTCCACATATTATCACATTCATAACTAATGCAAAGAGCATACAGCACACTGGACATCCCTGACTTACACCACTCTTCATATGCATTTAGTGGCTTAACCAGCCATTTACAAGTATTTTTACTTTATTACTATATACTGACATACATAATTTCTTAACTTTCTTACATATATTATATTCTTTCATTTCTGCTCATAAGATTTCATGTCCAGTTGTGTTAAATGCCTTGTTAAAGTCTCCTAGCATGATTTTCACTTTTCTGTTCATTATTATCCACAATTTATCTTCCATACTATTTTCCATTTTAGTTTCCAATCTCTTTTGTATTACTTTCATGAAGATCTTATAATCATTATTATTCAATACTATTCCTCTCCAGTTTTTTGTCTTCTATCTTCCCGTTCCCATACGAATTTAAGTATTCCACTACATAATTCTTTCTATATAAAACCATCATTTAACCATTCAATCAAAATCTTTAAAAATGTATTCTTTTTGCCAATCCCTTAAACTTTTTATACACTTTATACCCTATTCCATCTCAGCATACAGCTAAATCTATATTTACTTGTCCTAATAATTTATGTAGCTCATTTAAAGAAATCTCCTTTTCTAACTCTTTACTCCCTTTTTTCTGTCAAGTTTTTTTTTCACTGCCTTCTTTTTTCTTTAAACATTTCTTGTACATATTGTACTTCACTGTTCATAATCTTTTCCTCAGTTCTTTCTATTTCTCTCATTACACTACCATCTTCCTTTACTAATCTGCTTAAGTAACTTGAAACTTTTTCCTTGTGAAAAATATCTTTGCTTATATAACAGCTTTTGTATTTTTTGAGTTCTTGCATATAATTATTTTTCTTTGTCAAAGTACTTTCTATCATTATGTTCTAAATCTTCCAATGCATCATTGTATATTCTCTCTCTACTTTTGGCACATCACATTGCCAATGTAAAACCTTTTTTTATATTTTTTCCTTACACATTACTACCATTCAGACCAATTTTATAAAATGCTCTCAAAGCAGTAAGACCTTTCCATAACTGTATTAATTTATTTCCTTCTTCATTCCATGCATTCTCATTTACCTTTTTTATTCTTACACTATTTTTATATATTTCTTGTTTTTCTTTATCTCTAGCCATATTGCAAGATAATTAGAAAATCTTGTTTCAATTGCCTCCCATTCTCCTATCACTAAACCTTCTGATACTTTAAAATAATCTATTTCAGTTATATACATACCCCCCCTTTTGTACGTCCACAAATTTTTGTCCCAAAGTTTTAAGTTACCACATCTTATAACATCTAAGACTTTTCTTATATCATTTCCTTTCTTTTTAGACTTGCCTCTTAAATCTCAATTAAAATCTCCTATTATAATATTCATATTTATCACTACATAGTCTAAAATCTGATAAAATAAGTACAAAATGTTACAATTCTATACAATTGTTCTTTCCATTTTAAATCTAGAATGGTTAATCTTCCCATATTTGCTAGTTACAGCTAATATTTTACTGCATCTCTACAAAATACAGCTATTCCAGAATATCTCTCATTCCCCAAATTGCAAATTATCTTTCCTCCCCATAGTTTCTTGGTTTGTAATCTTTCATTTGTTAGAAACCTTGTGTCTTCTAAAATAATTACATCTATATCACATGTATTACACCACTCCAAAATTTCTGTTCTTCTTACTATAGTCTTAATACTATTCACGTTTAAAGAAAGACCTCTAACATTTTCCTTAGATTAATGGTTTTACAGGTTCATACCTAATTACTAGACTAGCTTTCTTGACAGGCTAGTCTAAGCCTAAACAATTTCCTTCCCAAAGGTGAGAGTATCAACCATCTGTCAGTCAAACAACCTTAACCATTATACCAAGCTTCAGTCTTTAGCTGTATATGTTCTTTTTCATCCATTTCCTTTCTTTTTTTATTTTGTACTTATCCCTTTAATTTTTTTTTCTTTTACCCCTTTACCAATAAAATTCTTTTTTCCCTTTTACTACCTCCCAGTTTATGTCTTTTTCATCCCTTACTTCAGAACCTTCTTCTATGTCCTCTTTATTTTCTCATTAAATTTTTCTTCTGTTTCTTCTACTTCTAAACTTTCTTCTCTCTGTTCATTTTCTTTTTCCTTACTATTTTCATTTTTGCAATCCATCCATAAATGTCCAGTTTTGCTACATTTAAAACATTTCAGTTCACATTTTTTGCATCATGTCCCATTTGCCCACAAATACGTTCATATGTGTTTACTAGGCTAGCGACCACAAGGGCCCTTTTTAAGCCTAGCCATGTGTCTCAAATTTCTGAGAAGTTTTGGTACCCTTGATAAGTGTAAGCAGGGGCTTAGGAGATAAAACATTTACAAGCAGGGGCCGGGGAGGTTAACCATTTGCTTGTTGCCTGTAATCATTACAGACACAGGTGCTAAACCAGGGATGAATTTCCTGTTCCCTATTCAATTGCCCAAGTTACACCTGAATTGGGTTAGAGAGGAACTCTGCTTCTCATGGATGGGGAGCCTGTTCCAGACACTGAGTAGTCTCTGGGTACATACTTTTCTCTCCAGCAGGTCCTATTTATATCACAGGCAAGGTTCAAGTCTTTAGAACACATAATTCTGGTGCGGTTTGTTTTGTGGATATGCTGGAGGTCCAAGTGGGGTCTGACAATGCCCTGAATGCCGGGCATAGATCTCCCTTCAACAGCTTATAGGAGACAGAATACATGGATGGAGCAATCAGGCGGTCTGCATAGGACATTTTACTGATTCCCTGTATTCTTCTAGTGAGGAACCTCTGTAGATGTTCCAATTGTTTGATATGCCTGGTTAGGTACACACCAAAGGGGGCACTGTACTCAATGATAGCTCTGATGAATGCTGAATACAGCGGAACAATGACCTAATGCCATACTTTTGTTTACAAGGTGAGCAACATAGAATGAATTCCTCACTGCTGTAGACATGTGATGGTCAAAAGTACAGTTTTGTACCTACCATAAATGTAGATGTTCGAGTGTATACCCTGCTGCAGTCATCACACTTGGGTTATCCTGTCATCAGGCGGTCCCACAGTCGGCCTGAATTCCAAAGTCTTGGTCCGGTGTCGGTTGCTGTCACTTCTTCCCTGATGTCAGTGTGCCAAGGGGAATATAAGAGGCATCCGACGCCATTTTCTTCAGTTTTTCTTGCCCCAGATGTCAGGTGCCCCCCCAAATGGTGGTCAAGTAGATAGTACCAATAATAAAAGTTTAGCACAAACAAAACATCCCGCCAGCTATAAGCAAATACACCACAAAGGTTGTATCAGATTTTAAGGTATTGAAAGGTTTTAGTTGGGTCAGAGGGGATGGAGGGAGGGTAACCTGGACTGCAGCAGGGTATACACTCAAACATCTACATTTATGGTAGGTACAAAACTGTACTATGTTCATCGTGTTACCCTGCTGCAGTCATCACACTTGGGTAGAATCCCAAAGCTAAGGATGGCAGGTGGAGTCAAACAGGTTTAGAGGAGGCTAGAAGGCCCTGCAAAACTGCATTGGCGAAGCCCGCTCTAGTCTTAGAGTAAAGTGGTAAGTGATAGTGTTTGGTGAAGGTGTGTACTGAACTCCAAGTTGCAGCTTCCAGAATATCCTTGGTTGGCACCCCCCTGAGGAAGGTTGTAGATGTAGCTGCTGCCCTGGTGGAGTGGGGCCTTATGCTAGCAGGAACTGGTTTTCCATGATGGGTGTAGCAAAAATGTATGCAATGTCCTATCCATTTGGAAATGGTCTATTTTGAGATGGCCTATCCTTGTGATGCTGTAGCAAAGGATACAAAAAGCTGGTCAGATTTTCTGAAAACCTTAGTTTTATCCAAGTAGTAACGTAGTTGCCTGTGACTGTCCAAGGAATGCAGGAGTCTTTCTCCTTTGTTCTGTGGATTTGGAAAGAAGGTGGGTAAATGGATGGTTTGATTTAGAGCCACACTAGATACCACCTTTGGCATAAAGGAGGGGTTAGTTCGTAGAGAAACTCTGTCTTGATGAAAAATGAGGAAAGGCTCTACTGCCATTAGTGTCTGTAGCTCTGAGACTCTTCTGGCTGAAGTAATTGCTAGCAGCAGGGCAGTCTTCCATGATATAAACTAAGTCAGCTGAGAAAGCTGGCTCAAAAGGTAGCAGCGTAAGTTTTTCCAGAACAAAATTGAGGTCCCAAGTTGGTGTTGGCGCTCTCCTGGGAGGCCTAATGTTTTTTGCCCCTCTGAGATACTGCCTTAGAAGTGGATGTGAAAATAAGGGAGGATCCGTGTTGTAGTAAGCTGAAATAGCTGAGGCGTGGATTTTAATACATGAAAAAGAAAGTCCTTTGTGTAACATCTCACTTAAATATTGAGGTATGTCCGGCAGAAGGGTATTTTGGCCTTTAGCTTGGTTCCAGGCGCAAAATCTTTTCCATTTGTCTAAGTAGGCTTTCCTGGTGCTGGGCCTCCTGGCCTCCAGAATAACATCCATACCAGCTTATGTATACATGTATTTATAAATATTTTAATTAATTGTATGTGTTTAAAAATTTTAAGGATGGTATTTAAGTTATCAATTTATATGTGACAACATAATTGTTTGATTGAATTCATTTAGGGTGGGTATTTAAACTGTGTAAACTTGGGATGTGTTTTATCTGATGAAGCCGCTTTTTAAGACGAAAACGTGTGTTGTGCTTGTTGCTGAAGTTTTGCACGTTAACAAACCATATTCAGTGCCTTATCGTGAGCCTGTTATTGCCCTGGTGATACCGGTCTGGTGTGGCTGCTTTTTTTGGTGATATTAGTTTATTTGCAGCATTTTCTTGTGAGGTGTTCGTTATGGCAGCCAGCCCGGTTTCTCCTCTTGGGCAGGAGAGACAGAGGATTATGCCTGTCAACGGATCCAGGTCCGAAGGGGACGGATTAGTTCAGCTCACGGGCCAACTTACTACTCTTATTAATTTATTGACTCCAATTGGTTTGGGTATTAATAATATCCTTACAGAACAACGCAACCTTTCTAAACTGGTAATTCATTCTCAAGACATTTCCCCCACCACTGCTGAATCGGATGGTCCGGTTGCGAGTGAACGCAAAACCAGGAAATAGTTCTTCCACTGATTTTAACAGTACGCCGGCTGTTTTGCGGGAGGCTGCTTTACATTCCAATGTGGAAGTTCACAGGGGTTCTGAAAATGAGGTTAACAACTGCCCCACTTCATCCTTTACGGAATGGATGTTTACTAAGCCTAAATTTCAGTATGAGGAGCATAACAACAGCCGTGCAGGTGGGGGACATAATTATTTGGAGCTTCAACGGCGTTATGAGAATGCTCTTTACCGATACAGGACACTGGAGTTGGACAATCTGTATTTAATGGAAAATCTCAACAAAGGTACTGTGCCTAAGGGTTTGAGGGTATATAAATATCCTAACCAGGTTATTCCTGGAAGCGAATTTCATAAAGATTTAATTGAAGCCTTTGACCAATGTGGTCGGAGTATTATTAAAGCCATTATAAAGAAGAACAGTCAAGAACTTTCTGTGTTACAGCAGGACATTTCTAATTATTTTAAACGTATGTCTGATGATTTACTTTTTGACTCTGCCAAATATTATGATATTAGGAGGGAGGTGGATTTGCATTGTGAGACTGTTTTAAACCGTAAATACAAGAAGTTGAGGAGAGATCTCCTAGAATATGAGCAAGGGCGACAATATCCTAGTCCACCACAATTTAGATGGCATTCATACCAACATAACACTGAGCAGTCATTTTTACCACATGGTTCTAACCCAGTTGAAATTGATGAAAATAGGGGTGAAATATTTCCCAATGAGGAAATACAGGGAGAATGTTTCGAGGGGGAACCAGTACTACGTAGGTCCGAACGTATACGCCAGCAGGGACAGCAGTCCCTTAATGATTATCACCCTTTAGACAGAGCCCCTCAGGAACAGAGGGGGGGGGGGTTTCCTCAGGCATGGAAGAAAAACCGGAGGCAGGATTGGTAGAACCTGAAGAACAGGTTACGACCCCTTTAGGGCAGTATACTTTACATATTAAGGATAATTATCATATTTACAATTATAGTGATTTTTTGGTTTCTGATACTTGTTTTCAGTTGTTTACCAAAGGTTTCAAATTTGTACCTAAAAAACGTAGCAATTTGATTCATGCTATTTTGGATTTAAAGCTTTTTATACGCAAGCTTAATTTGGAAAATCTTTTGGGAGGTGTTACTGGGACTTCTAGTTTTCATTTAAGAAAATCCAGTATTTTTAACCCTCTCCTTCATCCACAGCTTAAAAATTTGGAACAAAGGATTGAAAATAGGTTTAGAAAAGAGCTGGGTTTGGACAGATTTGAGGCTAATTTAACTGTGCAGGAAAGAGAACTCTTGGAAAAGCTTAGTAAGGATCTCACCTTGAGGGTCATGGAGCCGGACAAAAGTGGGGGGACGGTTATAATGGACAACCATTTGTACTAGTCCAAGATGTATGATATTTTGCATGATTATGATAAATACACCTCGGCTTCCCTCAATGAAATCCATGTGTCCTATCATAAGATAGATTTGGCTATTCAGGATTTATTAGACCAGGAGGTGATTGAATTTCAAACCTATACCTTTCTTTCTAATCCTGATCCTAGGGTACCCTCGATATTTGGGATACCCAAGGTGCACAAAAATCCCTCGGACCCGCCATTGAGGCCTATTGTAGCAGCTCAAGGCTCTAAGACCCACAATATTTCTAAATATGTGGATTGGAAACTTAAAGAGCTATGGGGAAGACAGGAATATATTCTCAAAGATTCATGGGCCTTTTTACGTAGTATATCACCTCATTTATTTGAGCAAGAAATAGTATTTTTAACCATTGACATGGTTGACCTCTTTTCCATTATTCCTACTGACCTGGGATTGGAGTGGTTGGAGGAAGCCTTGTGATAGTGCCCCCACATTAATAATAATGATGTCCATGCCATCATTGAGCTATTAGGACTGGTGTTAAAGAATAATTTTGTTTTCTTTGCTGGCGAATACTTTCATCAGGTAACAGGGGTCTCCATGGGGGCCAATTGTGCTCCAACCTACGCGGACATTATTATGTATATATGGGAAAAGAAGTTTATTATGAATAGTCCTTTTTCCAACAACTGGAATTATTATTGTAGATTTCTCGATGACATTTGTATTTTTTGGAATGGCCCAGTGGGGGAAATTGAGAAATGTATTCAATACATACATACTACCACGACATTTTTAAAGTTTACCCATCAAATAACTTACGATAGTGTAAATTATCAAGGATGGGGAGGGGGTTAAATCTTGTATTTACAGAAAACCCACCTTCTCCAATGGGTACTTACATTATTTGAGTTCCCATCCACATTTTCAGAAAAGAGGAATTCTTAAGGGGCAGTATGTCCGTGTTTCTCGAATGACTTCTTCGGATCAGGATTTTAGTTTAGAATGTGATATGTTAAGATCTTTATTTTTGGAAAGGGGATATCCTATACAAATGGTAATGGCTGTACAAGAAGAGGTCATTGCAGCCCGTGATACTAGGTTTGGTCCAATTTTAGGAAAAAAGTATACAGGAAATGAAGGAGGTTCCCCTACGAGTAAAGTAGAAAAGTTTTTTGGTAATTTTACCTTTATTACAGATTTCAGTGGTAATGCAACCCACCTTAGAAATATTGTTGAGAAGGAGTGGTACATGTTTCAGGAGTTAACGGATTTGGATACCTTTAAAGATAGGCAGATAAAAACTATATTTAGGAGGGGACAAAACATGAAAAGATTGTTGGAACAACAGGAGTGCCCTTTGCAGACATCAAGAACAAAAACAGGTACATACAAGTGCGGGTGTTGTTCCTCCTGTAAATATGTAATACAGGATAGTCATTTATATTTGGAGAGTCGAAATAGGGACATCAAGGCTATGGGTTATTATAACTGTATGTCCAGTGGATTAGTATATTTGGCTATATGTCAAAATTGTCCGGCGTTTTACGTCGGAAAAACTGAACGACAATTTAAAAGGCGTATATACGAGCATATTTATGACATTGCCAAATTTAAAATTACTAATGCACTGTATGTGAAGGTGCAAAATTTTTGTTTTTTGTAATTGAGACTGTTCCAAGGGATATTAGGGGTGGACCTTGGGAGGCGAGGTTAGCCCATAGGGAAACATACTGGCAGATCCTATTGGAAGCTACCAAAGCGCCGGAGTTAAATGAATCCATTTCTATAGTGCCCTATCTTAAGCTAAAAGCCCGACTTATTTAATCAAGGGCCTAGTAAAAATTATTATGGAAAATTATTGTTTTTATTTATATTTGATTATGGGTGTTTTGAAATATATGTATACATGTATTTATAAATATTTTAATTAATTGTATGTGTTTAAAAATTTTAAGGATGGTATTTAAGTTATCAATTTATATGTGACAACATAATTGTTTGATTGAATTCATTTAGGGTGGGTATTTAAACTGTGTAAACTTGGGATGTGTTTTATCTGATGAAGTCGCTTTTTAAGACGAAAACGTGTGTTGTGCTTGTTGCTGAAGTTTTGCACGTTAATAAACCATATTCAGTGCCTTATCGTGAGCCTGTTATTGCCCTGGTGATACCGGTCTGGTGTGGCTGCTTTTTTTGGTGATATCCATACCAGCTTGTGAAAGAGGAGCTGGCTGGTTGCTTAGGTGATTTGCCATGCAGCCAAATTTAAGGTTTTGAGCTGGCTGTGTAGAATCTGACTGCCTTGCTGTGTGAGCAGATGAGGAATTTGTGGTAAAATCCATGGTGGGCCCTGAGCCATGTTCCTTAGTAGTGGGTACCAGTGCTGGCGTGGCCAGTCTGGGGCAATGAGTATCATTCGAGGTCTCTCCATCCTGACTTTCAGCAGCAACTTTGTGAGAAGGGGCAATGGAGGAAAGGCATATACTGTCAACTTTTTCCAGCTGAATGAGAGTGCGTCCACTTTCCAAGCTTCATGGTGAAATGTCCTTGTGCAAAATTTTGATAGCTGATAGTTTTGGGGGTTGGCAAACAGAGCTATGTCTGGGCGCCCCCATTTTTGAGTTATCATTCCAAATACTTGTGGATCCAGTTTTCACTCGTGGGGATCCATGATGTTTCTGCTTAGGTCGTCTGCCAATGTGTTCTTTTTTCCTGGCAGGAATTGAGCTTGTAATTGAACTTGGTAAGCCAGTGCTGTGTTCCACAAGGTCAGTGCTTGCCTGCATAGGGGGTAGGAGTGTGTACCCCCTTTTTTATGTACCACATTACTGTGGTGTTGTCTGTCCTTATTATAAGCTGTCCTGGATGTAAGAGGTCCTTGAAGGCTATCAGGGCATTCTGTACAGCTAGCATTTATTTTTGATTGATGTGCAGATTCCTTTGATCTGCAGTCCATATTCCTTGAACGCACCGTCCTGCCATGTGTGCCCCCAGGCATAGTCCGATGCATCTGTTGTCGTAGTTTGCCTGGCTGGGGGTAAGGTGAAAGGCTGACCCTTGTTGAGGTGGCATGCCTGTGACCACCATAGAAACTCCTGTTGAAGGCAGGGAATGAGAGGTATCATTGTTTCCAAGCTGTGGCTGTGTTGAGTCCATACGCTTTTTAGATACCATTGCAATTTCCTCATATGCAGTTTTGCAAATGGTATTAGTAGTATGCAAGATGCCATGAAGCCCAAGACCTGCAGAATTTTTCTTGCAGGGAGTTGGGTCTTTGTTGCCATTATTTTGAAGTATTGAGTTAGTTGTAGTTTGTCTGGCATCAGATAAGCCATCTGGGCCGTTGTATTCAAGCTAGCACCCAGGAATGTCATATTTTGTAAGGGCACTAGTTTTGATTTCTTTTCGTTTACTGTGCACCCTAGGCAACTTAGAAGGTGTTTTACAAAAGTCAGATGTTGTAAGAGAATGTCCTTGCTTTCTGCTTGGATGAGACAGTCATCCAGGTATGGGTATATTTGAATTCCTCTTTGTCTGCAGTATACAATTATGGTGCCAGGCATTTTGTGAAGACCCTGGGCGCAGTAGATAAGCCAAGGGGCAGTGCAGAGAATTGGTAATGGGTTGAACCTGCAATGAAACGGAGGTATCTTCTGCAATTTTGTCTGATAAGGACATGCAGGTATGCCTCCTTGAGGTCCAACGTTACTAGCCAAGCTTTCTTGCCCAACATGGGAAGAAGCTGCTGTAGTGTTAGCATCTTGAATTTGGGTACTTGCAAGAAGGTGTTTAGAATTGAAAGGTCCAGAATGGGTCTCCATGCATTGTGCTTTCTGGGGACTAGAAAGAGCCTTGAGTAAAATCCTTGGCCTTGCTCCTGTGTAGGTACCAGCTGAATGGCTCTCATGTCCATGAGAGCTGTAATTTGTTTTTGTGCCTCTGCCCATTGATTTTGTGGAAGGTTTGGCATTCCTTTTATCCTTGGCAAGGTGTGGAAATGGAATCTGTATCCTTGTGAGATAATGTCTAGAACCCATTTGTCCTTTGTGACGATGCGCCAGTTGTCTGTAAAAAATGCTAATTTTCCTCCCAAAGGAGCTGCCAAGAGAGTTTTGCTTGGCAGTTTGAGGTTTAAGTCATTGTGTTTGCCTTCTAGTAGTTTGGGACCTGTCTTCTCCTCCCTTCTGTGTTGCAGTGCCCCATTGTCGAGGTTTGTAAGGGATTTGTGCTTGTCCTCTGCCCCTTGGGCGTCTGTATTTATCCCTCTGTGGTCTGTCAGAAGCTGGAAAGGACCAGTTTTTTGTTGGTCAATTTCTGCTGAAGTGTGGGGGCTGTACCTGTAAGAAATCTTTGACCGTCTGCATAGCTTTTGCCTTATCCTCCATTTTCTTTAAAACCTCTTCTGCTTTAACCCCAAATAAGACATCCTGCTGTAAGGGTGCATCTAGTAACTTTGCTTTAACATGATCAGGCAGAGTTTGTATCTTTACCAAGCATGCCTACGTATAACAGACCCAGTAACAGCTGCTCTACAGGAAGCTTCCAAGGAATCAAATCCACATTGTAAAGTATGCTTGCCCACCTGTTCAGCTGCATGCAACAGATCCTGCATTTCCTTGAATTCAGACTGTTGAGGGTGCGTGCTCATCTTTTGTTTTATTTGAGACATTAGGAATTGCTGGTATTTCAGCATGTGAAATTGACAATTTAGTGCTCTCATAGCTAGAGTAGCTGAGGTGTAAACCTTCTTCCCCCACCTATCTAGTGCTCTGGAGTCTCTTTCAGAGGGTACAGGATTTTTAGCCATAGAAGCCTTTGCCCCTTTGGGACCCTGGGAGATAGTCTCTGGGTCAGCAACAGGGCTTTTGTAAAGGAATTTGTGCGAGTCAGGCACTCTATAATATCTATCTGGTTGGGCTGGAGCAGGAGGCAGAGAATCTGGATTTAGACTAGATTCTAAGTAAACATAATCCACAATGTCTAAAACTGGAGGGATAGCAAGTGGTCTGTGCTGTGGGAGTAAAAGAAACTCTCGGAGCCTTTTCTTTGAGTCGGAGTAGTCCTGACCTTCCCAGTGGAAATGTTCCCTCATGGTATGTAAGGTTTCCCCAAAGGAATAATCTTCAGGGGGAGAAGCTGAGGGAATGGAATCTTCAGCATCAGAATCTTCATAAGGGGGAAAGGAGTAATCCTGTTCCTCAGAGGAGCCTGAGGAAATAGACACTTGATCAGAGGAGGCATAATCCTCCTCTTGTCTAGGCCTTTTGTCTGGGGGGGGGGGTTGGGAACCCCTGATTAAAGAAATCAAACCTTCAGCCATTTTAAGCATCTGTTTCTTAGGCATGGGGCCTTGAACTGGAGACTGATGTGTAGTCTTTTTTTGGTTTTAGAGGAGTCTTAAGCTTAGCATAAGATTTTATGGTGAGAGTAGTTAGTCTGAAGACACCTTCTGTAACCGAAGGTGTTTCCACAGCACCAGCTTCTCCTTCTACAATGTTGTCGGTAGGGCCTAAAGAAAATGGCTGTGTTGGCCTAGAACTCTCTGCTTCGGAATCCGAAGCGGTCTGGGGTTCCAATTCTGCGATCGCCAGGGGCTGCATAGGTGACTCACTGAAAACTGGAGACCCGGCGCCCAGCCCAACCAAGGCCTCGGAGTCTGGCTTGGAGCTAGGCTGCCTGTCTTTATCTTTGCGTTTTTTATGCACACCGGTAGTCGGTTGCTCCGATGCCATAGTGTAATTAAATTTCCTACCGAAGTAGTGTCATGCAAAATCAAAGCGTCACTTTATAGTTCGTTTATTGAACCTAGCACAAAACCGACAACCAGTGACATCGTGGTCTGGGCCTAGGCAAGGTATACAATAAGAATGAAAGTCCTTATGAGGTATTTGCTTCCCACAAGAAATGCAATTGTTAACTTTTTCTGACATCGGACTGAGGCAAGAAAAGGTTCCCCAACGGGGTACTTAGCTTTGAAGACTTCGGACTGAAATTCAATTTGAAAATCTCAGGTGTCTGTCGACTGGCACTTGCGAACTGCTTCTGCTTTGGGCACCGCACGGCAAGAAAGACTGAAGAAAATGGCGTTGGATGCCTCTTATATACCCTTGGCGCACTGACGTCAGGGAAGAAGTGACAGCAACCGACGCCGGACCAAGACTTTGGAATTCAGGCCAACTGCGGGACCGCCTGATGACAGGATAACCCAAGTGTGATGACTGCAGCAGGGTAACACGATGAACATCGCTAGATTAGTGTGTGTGTGTGTCGCTAAATCACTGACTACTGATTCAACTCTAGGGGGTGTCTTGTCAATATGACAGTTATCAGGGGTGGATGATTCCTTTACGGATATTATTATGCATTTCTTGACATTTTTAGTCCATGGCTCTGACACCAGTTGTTCGTCTGTGTCAGCCCTTCCTGAAGAACATATGTGTCAGTGTGGGATTCAATGATAGCTCCTAATTTGCAATCAGCAGCAGATTTAGTCAGCAAGAGACCACTGACATTGGCCTTGACTTCAGAGAAGTAAATGTCAAAAAGAAGCGGTCCAGGGACTGATCACTGAGGGACTCCACTTGTGACTGGCCTCTCTGCAGAGGTGGACTCCAATTCTAATGTCCTGGGTCCTGTCTGAGCCAGTTGACTATCCCCGGGGTGACGCGTGTTTGTGCCTAACCTCTTGAGTTTGTCAACAATGTCCCAGTGGGGCATTGTGTCAAATGCCTTGGCCAGGTCAAGGAAGGCAGTGTGAATCATTTTACCCTCATCCATTGCTTTGGAGACCTTCTCAACGAAGTCCAACAGGTTGAGGAGGCATGACCTGCCCTTGATGAAACCAAATTGGTTTGGGTCCAGTGTCTGCAGGCTTACTATATTATTGATCATTTCCATGATAATTCTTTCCGTGGCTTTGCATGTAAGACTTAAGACATACGGGTCTGTAGTTTCCACAGTGTGTAGATGGCCCACCTTTGTGCAAAAGGATGACTGTTGCTGTTCTCCATTCATGAGGCATAAAGTCTGTTTGGAGGCTACAGTTAAATAGCAATTCCAGAGGGTCTGACAGGTCATGTTTCATGCTACTTAGAAGGCATTCTGGCATATTGTATAGCTCCACTGAAGCAGTGTTTTTGGCCTTAGAGCATTAAGGACCTGTTCCCTAGTGATACTGGGGGAGATGTATTTGATGGTATTTCCTAACAGAAGGTTGAGGGGGAGAGAGGGGTAAAGTTGGAGCTGAATTCATCGGCCAATAGATTTGCTACACCATCTGGCACAGTATAGGTGGCTCCATTTACAATGGGCTCTGCACACAACTGTTTATCGTCTTTGAGGTTGCAGACATAGCTAAAGAATGCCTTGTGGTTGTCCTTGGCCTGGGATGCCAAATTTACCTCAAATTTGGCTTTGGTAGACTTTGTTTACCCTCCAAGTTGTTTGTTTCATTTGACGTGAATACTTTTATCCTGCTGGGGGCTGCACCTCTTAAGTTTTGCCATGATTTTCTTCCTTCTGTTATACAGCCTACTGATTTTGTGATTTCATCAAGGCGGCTTGCTTTTTGAGTTAGTTCTGTACTTCTGCCTGGTGTCAGCTGCATCTATGTAGCTATTGACATGCTTGTATAGGGTTTCTGTGAACAGTTCCACATAGGCAAATAAAGAAGTTATGTCTGAGTTGTTGATCATCTTCCAGTCATCACTGATGGGTTCCATTCCGAGCCCTCGGAACAGAGTCGGCCTTATACCTTGCTTGCGTGCACCAAAAACTCTCAAGCTAAGCTACTACCCCATAATGCCCTTTGCTCAGTTACCTCCGATAGAGTTTGCATGCAACATATAGAGAAAGAATAAGTCAGAGGCCATCTCGGCGCAGAAACTATAATATACCACAAAGACCCAGAAGATCCACCAGGAACCTTAGGAGGGGGTCGGCAAGAGGGTGTGATGACTGGAAGAAGATCAACAACTCAGATGGAACGTTATGGTAAGACACAACTTCTTTATCTGAAGTTGTTAATCTTCTTCCTATTCATCACTGATGGGACTGAGTCCCCCAGCTACTTGGAGAACCCAGGAGGCCCTTAAGGAAGAACATTCCTGAGAACCATTGAACCAAAGGCCACTTTTTCCCCCTGGAGATCAGATCCAATTTGTAATGCTTGATAAAAGTGTGGGGCTTAGCCCAAATGGCAGCTGCACAAATGTCATCCATGGAGGCCCTAGAGTGGAAGGCAACAGATGATGCAATAGCTCTAGTTGAGTGAGCACAATGGAAATGAAAAGCTGGTCTGACTTGCGAAATGATTTAGTTCTGTCCAGATAAAAGTGCAATTGTCTATGAACATCCAGGGAATGAAAGCAGTATTTTCCTTTGTTAGAGTAATTTGGGAAAAACACAGGGAGTTCGATGGACTGGTTAATCAAAAAGTCAGAAACCACTTTGGGGAGAAATGATGGGTTAGGTCAAAGTGATACTCTGTCCTTATGAAAGATCAGAGACGGCCTTTTGATGCATAATGCTTGTAATTCAGAAATTTGTCTTGCTGAAGTTATAGCCACCAGGAATAAAGATTTCCATGATAAGAATTTTAGATCACAGGTGGCAGCCGACTCGAACGGTGGCAGGGAGAGCCTGCAGAACCCAGGACAAATTCCATGCCACCACTGGCTGTCTGATAGGAGGCCTGCTGTGAAAAATACCCTTGAGGAAGGTCTTGCAAAGACGTGAGGAGATAAGTGGTACTCCTTCAGACCCTTTACGGAAGTTGGAATTAGCTGCTAGATGGACTCGAATGGTAGAAGACGAGGCCCCTTTGTCGAACAGCTCAGCCAAATAAAGAAGAATAGTTGCTAAGGGGCCTGAGAACGGGTCTAGTTCCTGATTACATGACCAAATAGAGACTCTTTTCCATTTATTCCTGTAAAGTTTTCTGGTGGATGGTTTATGAGAAGCCAAAATAATATCCCAGACCGGTAAAGAAAGTGTTTCCTGCCTGGCAACTAACGGAAGTGAAGAAACCGAGTTGTCAATATGAGGGTGGACAGATTCGGGGGAGTCAGCTCTTGTGGGTGAGAAATTAGGTCCTGATGAGTGTCTAGGATCCAAGGAGGTTGTAACAGATGAGGTTGAAGGAAGGGGAACCTCACTTGATGAGGCCAGAACAGAGCGAAGAGGATCACTTTGCTTCTCAACTTCTCAAAGCCTTCCATAGAACAAGGGGAATCGGAGGGTAAACATAAAGAAGACCCGTGGGCCAATCGTGGACTAGAGCGTCTCTTGGTCACTACCCAAGAGGTGGAAAGAGGGCAAAGTAGCTGCTGCATTTTGTATTTGAAGGGGAGGCGAAAAGGTTGCAGCATGGCTGGCCCCAGCGGCTGAAAATTTCCGTCGCCACACTCTGGTTGAGAGACCACTCGTGATGATGAAGGATGCATCTGCTTAGTCTGTCCGCAATCACGTTGGAGCTCCCCGGGATGTGTGTTGCGATCAGGAAGCGGTTGGAAGCTATCTCCCACTGCCAAATTCTCATGGCTTCGTGAAAAAGAGGGTAAGACTTGGTCCCTCCCTGTTTATGCACCAGACCACGGACATGTTGTCCGACTGGACAGCAATCATTCTGGATGGAAAAAGCATATGAAAAGCTTGCAACGCCAACAGCATCGCTCTTAACTCCAGGACATTGATATGAAAATCAACTTCTACATCAGACCACGTGCCTTGGACTGACTGTCCCTGGAAGTGCCCCGCCCCCCACCCCATCAGGGAAGCATCCGTGGTCACAGTAGAGCTGGGCTGTGGAACCTGGAAGGGACGACACCAAAGATTTTCGCCTGTACTCATCCACCAGAGGAGATCTTGTTTGTAAATGTTGGTGATGAGGATCTTTGAGCTCAGGGGGTGGAGACTGGGTATCCACTGGGCCTGAAGGATCCATTGTAGTAATCTCATGTGTAGTTTGGCTAAGGGGACTATAGGGATGGCTGCAGCCATAGATCCCAAGGCTTGAAGGAATCTCCCTTGCAGACACCATGCTTTGATAGAGTATCACCTGAACTTGTGCCCTGAGTCTTTGAAGCCTGTGGACAGGAAGTGAGATCAGGCTTGACTGCATGTTGAATACTGCCCCTATGAATTACAGTTGCTGTGATGGTTGAAGGTTTGCTTTCTCCCACTGTATGGTGATGCCTAATGACTCCACTAGAGCCAATGTGTAGCAGAGGACCCTGACCAGAAGACACTTGGTGGGGGCGAAGAGGAGCCAATCATCTAGATATGGAAACACCTGGAATCCATGAAGTCTCAGATGAGCTGTTACTACTGCAAGACATTTCGTGAACACTCTGGGGGCAGTCGAAAGACCTGAAAGGCAGGGCAATGAATTGATAGTGATTGGCTCCCAACCAGAAGCGAAGGAGGCTCCTGGAGTGCTTGTCCATCTTGATATGGTAATACGCAACCCGGAGATCTAATGAGCACATCACCCTCCTGCAGAAAAGGGAGGATGGATTGAATCATGACCATGTGGAATTTGGTCTGAACTACTAATATGTTTAATTGACTGAGATCCAGAATAGGCCTCCAGTCCCCTGTTTTCTTTGGCACCAAAAAGAATCTTGAGTAGAACCCTGATCCGCACTGATCTGAGGGGACCTGCTGGATGGCTCGTTTTTGAAGTAGCGTTCATATTTCGGAAGCTGCCTCATCACTTTAACTGGGTGGAACATCGGGAAGGGATTTCAGAGGTCTTGGATAGGATATTAGTGGAATATGGTAGCCTCTGGTAATGATTCTCTGCACCCACTGATCGTTTGTAATGGATAGCCAGGCAGCTTGGTGCAGAGAGAAACACTCCCCGACTGCTTCCAGATGAAAGCAATCGGGCAGCTCCTCAGGAGCGCTGATATGGTCTACCTGAAAAGGAATCTCTGGAGCACTGGTTCCGGGATCCCCTCTGCCCCAAAAGGGACGTCTTCCATTATTGGAACCTCCTCTGCCTCTAGAGGAGCCCTCACCACGTGCATCTCGGAAAGGACCTTGAGACTTCTTGTGACACATCTTTCCATTCCTCTGATTCCTGGAGAAGGAACGCTGAGGTTTGGAAAAGTGTAAGTCAACGGCAGACAATGTCTTCCCATCTTGCTCGCACCTGGCTAGTGTATCCTTGACCTTAGTACCAAACAGAGCCGAAGGCTCGATAGGGGCATTTGGAAAGGAAGACTTGAAGGAGTCCGCGAAGTCACAGATGTGCATTCAGGCATGACGTCTCATGACTATGCCTGCACCTGCAGCTTTAGCTGCTCTTTCGGTTGCATGTAACAGCAACCTCATGGATGAATTAGATATGGATTCTAGGGTGGCAAGTTGGGAAGCAACTTCATCTCGTGCTCCCTCCGATACTTGACCCGCGAGGGTTCTGGAGAGTTCAGAGATCAGCTCTCTCTGGAGTCTCGTAAAATGTGCCAGAAAGTTCAGATATCAAACCGCGTAGGTCGCTGACACAAAGACTCGCTTCCCTAACCTGTCCACTGCCCGGGACTCTCTGTTGGGTGGGTGAACAGCAGAACTCTCTTCTGCAAAGTCCTTTTTCGTGGCAGCCGCCACCACCATAGCGTCCACTGGCAAGCCTCTGGACCAATGGGGTTGATCCTCTGGAGGGGACAGTACTTTGTCTGATCTCCTGGAGATGGCCTCAACTGGAGTCAGGGTTCTTCCAAGCCCATTGCACGATGAGTTTAACCAACTCATCGGGGGGGGGGGGGTGTTCATCCAAGAAGTAGAGGGCCGAGAGCGAAAGGCCTGCAGGAATACGGATTACTCTGACGAAGGGGTTGAGGACTTACAGTCACCCCTCTGTTTCAAGATTTCCCTGATGTTCCCAAAGGAAACATAGTCAGGGGGTGACCATGGGGACCCTTTTCCCATCACCGTAGTCCATATCCTCTGTGAGGGACTCCTCCGGGGAGTCCGTGTGTTTCCTCTTACACACCCGTTTCCAAGGGGGTTCTTCGGTGGGAACATCCAAAGAAGACTCGGAAAGTGGAATGCCCTGGGCAGGGGTCTCCTGGGCCTTGCATTCTTGGGTGTCCTGGGGAGGTAGCCTTTGACAGCTGCAGCTCAGAGGGAACTGGGGGAATAAGCAACTGTGGAGGATTGCTGGCAGCAAGCACCCTCTCCATCACTCAGAAAGCGGGCCTGCCCAAAGAGGAATGGGAGCCCGGAACCAAAGACGACAAAATCTGAACTGGGGTCACACCCTGCTCCAGACGGTCCATCCCTGGGGACGGAGCCTCAATCAAGCTCAGAGCAGCAGACACCCTCTGATCCGAAGTTGGGGCCGACACAACCGTCGGAACAGACACTGGAACTGGGTGCTCCACCCCCCCCAAGCATGAGATTGAGGAAGGGTGGGTTCCAACAGAACCGGCACCCAAAAGGATCTTGGAGCCTCAGAGAGAGTTGTTGTCGGCGCCGTGGAAGGAATTCCTCTAGTCAAAGTTGGATAGATGAGCCTTGGAACCGAGGGGTCCAAGGGAGTAGGGTTTGTTGGAGAAATAGACCCAAAGCCAGGAGTGGGATAGAGTCTAGGTGGATTTCAGATTCCCCTAGCAGTCAGCAGCTGATCAAAAAGGCGCACCACATCCAATTTGGGAAAGCTCCTGGTGGATCTCACCAATGCACCTGAGGGGGAGTCAGGCCAGTCCAAAATGGGGCTGCAGGCTTGTCCGGCAAATGGGTCCACATTGGATAAGTATCAGGTCCGTGGTGTGTCGCAGAATAGCACCGATTCCAATTTTGCAACAGGTAATGAAGATATGGTCGGAGCTGTGAACGAGCTCTGAGCAGAAGTCACTATAGGGGTGGATGACAAAAACGGTTCCGAGGTAGTTGTCAGAACCGATAGAGTCAAAACGGGCGAAGTCGGTGCCGATAAAGAAGTCGATACACTGGTTGGTACCAAGGCTGTAGGCACTGCCATAACTGTCGGTGCCGGGGTGGGCGTCGGCGAAGCTACCTCCCAAAACTTCACTGGAGCCGAGCTCGGAGCCGATGTGGTAGGCAGCACCGAGGAGGCAGAATGGTGTTCAGAAGAGGACTTATGGGCCTTGTGCTTGTGACCCTTACCTCTGTCAATCAGCCGGTGAAGAGGGGTCCGAACGAGGACGTTTCTTGTCCGGAGGGTGTGAGACCTCCGTCGCAGAAATGGCCTCCGAAAAAGGTGAAGCAAGCAGGCCCTTTAAAATAAGTTTGTTATGACGTTCATTCAGTGTCTGCTGACTGAAACAGGAACAGATATCACATGCGGGTTTCGCCGACAAATGCGGAACCCCCAAACAATATACACATTCTTCGTGGAGGTCACTATTCGTCAGTTTACCACTGCAAGAAGAGCAGTGTTTAAACCCCGTAGTTACCTTCTTTTCAGACATCCCAGAACACAGTCGCGCGCACACACGGGAAAGAGAGAGTAAAGAGAGGAAATGAAGGAGAGAGAAAGCAAATACCAACAATGGTAACAAGATACCGTAAAGGTAGAAAGTTAGAAATACTAAGAAATTACCAACAATGGCAAGAAAGAAATACCTGTTGGTAGAGCTGAAGCAATACAGAAAGTACAGTTGTGTACACTTACCAAAAATGTAGATGTTCGAGTTTATTCACTGTTGCAGTCATTACATTTGGGGTAATCTGCTGGCAGGTTGCCCTCAGTCAGCCTGAATAACAAAGTGTTGGGTCCTGCGTCGGTTGCGGTTTCCTCTTCCATGACATCAGGTTGTCAGGGGTATAAAACATGCAGCCGACGCCATTTTAATCAGTTTTTCTTGCCCCAGATGTCAGGTGCCCCCCAAATGGGAAGCAAAAATATATAAATAAACTGTACATATATAAACGCACCTTAGAAACAAAATTTACCTTCAACTAAAAGCAAATACACCACAAAGGCTTTTGAGTATAGAGAAGGAAAGTAAAGTTATAGAATAGGAGATGGCGGGTGGGTAACCCAGACTGCAACAGTGAATACACTCTAGCACCTACATTTATGGTAAGTGTATACAACTGTACTATGTTCTTCGTGTATCACTGTTGCAGTCATTACATTTGGGTAGAATCCCAAAGCTATGAATGGGAGGATGGAACTAAACAGCATTAGGAGCAGCTATAAGGCCCTGCAGGACTGCAGTGGCAAAGCCTGTCCTGGATTTAGAGAAGAGAGGTAAATGATAATGATTTGTGAATGTATGAACAGAGCTCCAAGTAGCAGCTTCTAGAATGTCTTTGGTTGGGACCCCTCTGAGAAAAGCTGCTGAAGTAGAGGCAGCCCTGGTGGAATGGGATCTGATCCTCTTGGGCACAGGTTTGCCATGGTGCAAATAGCAGAAACAGATGCAATAGCTTATCCATTTAGAAATAGTCTGCTTTGATATAGCCTTCTCCTCTGATCCTGCAGCAAATGCTACCAGTAGTTGCTCAGACTTTCTTATAGATTTTGTCCTGTTTAAGTAGAATCCTAGTTGTCTGTGTAGATCCAATGAATGCAGAATCCGCTCCTTGTTCTGTGGATTTGGGAAAAAGGTTGGCAGGTGAATGGTCTTAAGAACCACACTGGATACCACCTTAGGCATAAGAGAAGGATTGGTCCTGAGGGCCACCCTGTCTGGGTAAAATATAATGAAAGGCTCCACTGCCATGAGGGCCTGTAGTTCTGAAACCCTTCTAGCTGAAGTGACTACCAAAAGAAAAGCTGTCTTCCAAGAAAGAAATTTTACATCCGTAGTAGCTGTTGGTTCAAAAGGAGGTAGGGTGAGTTTTTCCAGCACAAAATTGAGGTCCCATGCAAAAGTTGGTGCTCTCCTGGGAAGCCTTATATTTTTGGCCCCTCTGAGATACTGTTTTAGCAGTGGATGAGAAAAGAGGGGAGGCTCTGTGTTGTAATGAGCTGAGATGGCAGCGGCATGGATTTTCATTGAAGAAAAAGATAGGCCCTTGTCAAGCATCTCAGTTAAGTATTGTAATCCATTTATCAGCATAGGATTTTCTAGTACTAGGCCTTCTGGATTCCAAAATGACATCCATCACAGGTTTACTGAGAGATGTGGTTGGAATAATTAGTTGATTAGCCATGCTGCAAGATTCAGAGTTTGGAGCTGAGTGTGCAGAATATTGGCTCTGCTGAGACAATAGACGAAGTGTTTGAGGCAAGTACCACGGAGGAAGGTGTGACATATTCCTTAGAAACAGGTACCAGTGTTGGCGAGGCCAGTCCGGAGCAATTAGAATCATTTTTGTTTTTTCCTGTCTGACTTTTAGTAAGACCTTGGAGAGTAGAGGCAGAGGGGGCAAGGCATAGACTGATAGGTTCTTCCAGCTGAATGACAGAGCATCCACTATCCATGCTTTTTTGTGGTGAGTTCTTGTGCAGAATTTGTCCAACTGATAGTTTTGGAGAGAGGCAAATAGATCTATGTCTGGGTTTCCCCATTTCTGTGTTAACATGCTGAAGATTTGTGGATCCAGTTTCCATTTGTGCAAGTCCATAAGATTTCTGCTTAGGTTGTCTGCCAGAGTATTTTGCTTTCCTGGCAGGAATTGAGCTTGAAGATGTATTTGGTAAGTCAAGGCTGTGTTCCACAAGGCCATGGCTAGTCTGCAAAGGGGGTAGGAATGGGTACCCCCCTGCTTGTTTATGTACCACAACTGTGGTGTTGTCCATCTTTATCAATAGTTGTCTTGGATGAAGTAAGTCCTTGAAGGCTGTCAGAGCATTCTGAACAGCTAACATTTCTTTCTGGCTGATATGCAGATGCATTTGGTTTGGGCTCCATTTGCCCTGAATTCATCTCCCTGCCAGGTGGGCCCCCCAAGCACAGTCTGATGCGTCTGTAGTTAGGGTTTGGGTGGCATGGGGTAGAGTGAATGACAGTCCCTTGTTTTGGTGACATGTGTCTGCCCACCAAAAAAACTCCTGCTGTAGGCAGGGAATTAGAGGAATCATTGTTTCCAGGCTGTGACAATGTTGACTCCATAAACTTTTTAGGTACCATTGAAGTTTCCTCATATGCAGTCTCGTATATGGAATTAGTAGAATGCAGGATGCCATGAACACCAAAGCCTGCAGAATTTGTCTTGCAGATAACTGGGTTTTTGTTGCCATTTGTTTGAAGTATGTTGTCAGTTGTATTTGTTTGTCTGGCGTGAGGTAAGCCATCTGGGCAGTTGTATTCAAGCTTGCACCCAGGAACTTAATTATTTGAGAGGGTACCAGTTGTGATTTATTTTCATTTATGGTGTACCCTAGGCATGCTAGAAGCCTTTTTACAAATGCCAGATGTTGAAGAAGAGTATCCTTGTCCTCTGCCTGAATGAGACAATCGTCCAGATAAGGATAAATTTGAATGTTTGTCTGCAGAATGCAATTACTGGTGCCGGACACTTTGTAAAGACCCTGGGCGCAGTAGATAAGCCAAAGGGCAGTGCAGAGAATTGGTAATGCAAAAAAAAAAAAAAAAAAAAAAAACCTGCTTTGAAGCGGAGGTATCTTCTGCAAGATTCCCTTATTGGGATATGCAGGTTTGCCTCTTTTAAGTCTAGAGTTACTAACCAGGCATTCTTGCCTAGCATAAGCAGTAGCTGTTGTAAAGTCAGCATTTTGAATTCTGGAATGTCCAGGAATGTGTTCAGAATCGATAAGTCCAGTATTGGACGCCATGATTTGTCTTTTCTGGGTACCAGGAAAAGACTTGAATAAAATCCTTGTCCTTTTTTATCTGGTACTGGTTGAATAGCCCCCATATCCATGAGGGACATGACCTGTTTCTGGGACTCTGCCCACTGGTTTTGTGGCAGATCTGGCCATCCGTTTGGAATTGGCAAAGTATAGAAATTAAATCTGTATCCCTGGGATACTAAGTTTAATACCCACTTGTCCTGGGTAATTAACTGCCAATTTTGAGCATGACGTGCTAGTTTCCCCCCCAAGTGGGCTGCCAAAAGGTAAGTGCTTGGAGATGGTAGAAGAAAGTCATTGAGACTGCTTACTGTAGGATTGTGCTTTGTTACCTCCAGATTTGGAGGTGGAGGCACTTCATTGTTTTGACCTGTAAGATCCCTGTGATTGATATCTGGAGCCTTTTGAGCGCCTGGGTTTGACCTGAGTGGCTCTGTTGGACACAGGAAAGGACCAGTTTTTAGTAGGCCAATGCCTACTGAACTTGGGTGGCTGCACTTGCAAGAAATCTTTTACAGTTTGCATAGATTTAGCTTTATCTTCCATTTTCTTTAAAACCTCTTCTGCCTTATTACCAAACAGAGTATCATGCATCAAAGGGGCATCCAACAATTTAGCTTTAACATGATCAGGCAGATTTTGCCAGTCATGCCTTCTTATCACAGATCCATTTACGGCGGCCCTGCAAGAGGCCTCCAAGGAATCAAAACCACACTGAAAAGTATGCTTTCCAACCTGTTCTGCTGAATGCAATAAATCCTGTAACTCTATTTTCCACACAATCAGAAATCAACATCATTTTCTGTTTCAGTAAGCCCATAACATGTTGTTGATATATATGAAACTGGCAGTTTAAAGCCCTGATTGTCAAGGTTGCAGACGTATAAACCTTCTTACCCCATCTATCCAGCGCCCTGGAATCTCTATCAGAAGGGGTAGGAGTTTTGGCTGTAGAAGCCTTAACACCCCTGGGATCCTGAGAAATAGTCTCAGGATCAGCAGCAGGATTTTTGAAAAGAAATTTGTGGGAGTCAGGAACCCTGTAATATCTGTCTGGCTTACTAGGAGCTGGAGGCAGGGAATCAGGAGCCATGCTTGATTCCGAGAACACATCATCAACAATGTCTAATAAAGGAGGTATTGCCAAAGGCCTATGCTGAGGAAGAAAGAGGAAATCCCTAAGCCTCTTTTTTGATTCAGAGAAGTCCTGACTCTACCAGAGAAAATGTTCCCTTAAAGTATGCAAATTCTCTGCAAAAGAGAGATCCTCAGGAGGAGATGCAGATGGTATGTATTCCGCTGCATAAGAATCCTCATAAGGTGGAATAGAAAATTCCTGATCAGAAGAAATGGAAACCTGATCTGAAGATTCATAATCAGTGCCTTGTCTAGGCCTCTTAGCGGGGAGGGGGGGGGTTGGGAACCCCTGATGAAGGTAATTAAATCCTCAGCCATTTTGATAATTTGTTTTATAGGCATAGGGGCCTGAGCACATGGCTCATGCGTCGTTTTTTTAGACATAGAAGTTGTTTTTGACCTTGTTTTTGTTGATGGCATCTGTTTAATATAAAAATGTTGAGGCCTGAAAACATCCTCAGAAGTCGGTGCCTGCTCAGCAGCTCCGGACCCATCAAATGGAGAGACATCCACGGGTTCAATACTTTGCGAATACCGGACTCTGAATGGGTCTCAGTAGAGGATATGACTCAAAAGTAGCGGGTATCAGGGGCTGCGAAAGCACCTCACTGAGTACCGGCAAACCAACAACTGGCTTAGGAGAAGCTTTGTTGTCGGTTTTGGACCTGGATGGTCTCTCTCTTTTTCCTTGTGTTTTTTGTGAACTCCGGTAGTCGGACTGCTAACAGACGACATTTCAGGGTAGTTAAATCTTGAACCAAAATATTTAGAAGCAAAAATATACAGACGCTTAACAGTGCACTGGTTAAATTTAGCACAAAACCGACAGCAAGGTACATTGTGATCAGGGCCTAGGGAAGGAATACATTACAAATGAAAATCCTTATGAGGTATTTGCTTCCCACAAGTAATGCAATTATTAACTTTTACTGACATCGATAAGGAGCAAGAAAAAGTTTCCCCAACGGGGTACTTAGCCTTAGTTTGAAAACTTCGGTTCTGAAACTCAAAAATGAAAATTTCAGGAGTCGGCCAACCGGCAATTACAAACTGCTTCTGCTTCGGGCACCGCGCGGCAAGAAAGACTGATTAAAATGGCGTTGGCTGCATGTTTTATACCCCTAATGAACTGACGTCATGGAAGAGGAGACAGCAACCGACGCAGGACCCAAGACTTTGTTATTCAGGCCGAATGAGGGCAACCTGCCAGCAAATTACCCCAAATGTAATGACTGCAACAGTGAAACATGAGGAACATCAACAAGAAGAAGTTATAAAAGGAGAAAAAAACTTTTTCAAACTACTAAATATATCTGAAAAAAAGCACTTAGCTGGAGAGCTCAGTGAAATGCTGCTATATGGCTGTGCAGCAAACGAGATCTGAGGTAACTGAGCAAAGGGCATTGTGGGTAGCATCTTAGCTTGAGAGTTTTTGGTGCACGCAAGCTTGGTATAAGGTCGACTCGGTTCAGAGGGCTCGGAACCGAACCCAACAGTGATGAATAGGAAGAAGATTAACAACTTCAGATGTAACATTTTCTTTTGTCATAGTTATCTATCAAATGTAATTTTCCATAAAAAAAAAATACATGTTTTGGGTTGAACTCAGTATTTTATAACACCCCTATTCCCCTCTATAATTAACAATGCTTGTGTATGTATATATTTTTTTCTCTATTTTTAACACAATATACAATCCCAGCCACTGGGCCATAAACCCCTTTTGTCATAACATTTTGCAATGTCCAGTACTTCTTTACATAAAGCTTCCAAATGTCCTTTCAAAGTCTCTCTTTCTGTCTCTGTTCATAACTGTACATGAACATTCTTTTTGTTTCCCTGTTAAATGCTTCTATTACATACACATTCTATGGTTTACAGTCTATTTTTTCATACCCTCCAAGAAAATTGTCCATTGAAAACTCAAATATAATGTCACAAAATGTGTCTTTGGTTAATACGAATAAATACACTTACCTCTTGTGCTTTTACACCCAAAGGAGATATTAAATTATCCCACTACATACCTGTCCATTTCTCTCTCTCCTTTACATTTAATCCTTTCTATGTACTTTGTTTTTCATTTTCTTCTGCTTTCCTTTCTGCTACTCCTCGTTTGCCTCCTTTTACTTTCTCTGCATATGTTTTCTTTTCCAGCTCACCACTATTCTTTAGGATGGTCTCGGCATACTCCTATTGCATTTTCCCCATGATATCCTCCCAGGAAACATCTCCTTCATTTTCTGACTCACTCTGCACCACCAATTCTAGAAGTCATCCTGTAACCATCCCAACTGGAGGACTGTAATTATACATCCATCATTTGCTGACTCGTCTCCATTCAACATGTTTCTTTGAAACATTTCCTCAGAATCATGCACACATTCTCCGGTCTGGATATTTTCTTTCACCACTCCATCTCCTCCTCTCTCAATCTGCCTCCCTGTTTCTCTGGGCTGCCTGGACTGGAAACAGGAAGTGCTCCTCCAAAAATGGTCAAAGGATCAATCAAAACAAAAATTAAAATTATATTTTTCCTGAGGGCTCTGTCCTCCACATCCACTTTATTCTCTAGGACTGCTTCCAATATTACCTCCAGCAAGGTGATCCAGCTAGTGAGTGTTGCCTTCCACTCTGTGTGTTCAATACATTACTCCATCATAAAAATCATCCAGGTTTTGGTTTCTCTTTTGAATTTCAATTAAAATTAGAATTGATGCTGAGTTGCTACGTGTCCATTGCCTGTTGCATAATTACTGTACTTGTTGCCATATCACTAATCTGGGGTTGGGGAAAGTAAAGTGAGTTACACTTGCCAAGCTACAGGGAGGTAATCAGTCTCTGCATGTGCAGACAGGATGAATTCCATGTGGAAGTAGCAATGAAGCAGAGACAACAAACGAAGCCTGAAGTATTTATGTGGGTGCTAAACCTTGGTAAGCATGACGTGTGCAGTATTACACATAGCCTGAAACATAACCCTACTAGAGAAATGCTTAACTGTGGAAGCCGCAGTGGTGCAGCAGTGGCGTTGTCACCTCAGAGCAAGAGGTACTCCCATTCGATTCTCGGCTGGAGCACCTTCTGTGTGGAGTCTGCATGTCCTCCCCGTGGTCAAGTGGCGTTCGAAAGACATGCGTGAATGGGCAAGCCTTTGTTGAAGGTTGGGCGTCGGACTGGCAACTCGGCACCGTAAAATCTACTGACAATCATTAGCGGGCACGAGTTCCACTGTGGCGACCCCTAACCGGGAAAAGCCGAAAGAAGAAGAGGAGGAGAAACGCTCAACTGTAAACAGCAGGGGGTAGTAAAGGTACACCTTTAGAAGCAGACATTTGAAATGTTAAGCATTTCACATTCAGTGTAGGGAAACCAATTAGAAAAGCAGGTACTACAAGGAAAGCTTATGGTTTTGACATATAAAAACAAAGGGGGTTAGGTAGTTACTAGAATACTACCAGGAAAAGTATACATATTATTAGGATTTAAAGTTAAAAAAAAAAAAAAAAAAACATGAGTAGTGTTTGCAGGGATAGAACATTACTGAAAAATAGTAAGACTGTTTCTAAAAACTAATTAGGCAATGCCACAGCTGCAGGAAGTTGAGTTAAACTGCTGAGATTTTTGGAAAAAATGTCTACTCCAGTATACCCCAATGATGCACTACTTGTTGAAATACCTTAGCATCCAGGTGCAATGTCCTCTATGAAAGATCAAGACAAGGTTGGTGCAAAAAAAAAAAAAAAAACTGTTCATTCTCAACAAATCAGGAATACTGTTCTTTGATAAGACACCCACAAACATCCATACAAGTGTTTTTTTTTTGTAGTGGGCAAAGTAATTCCCCATGCACCCCAACACTTACTAACTCTGCGGAAAGAAGAAGAAACCACCCACTGAACAGTACACTGTTCTCATATAAACAGTGCTCCCACTGGGTGAGAATTTCTAGAATTTGATCTCTGGTAAAAGGTGATTTTGAACTGTTCAGATTGGATAGTCAGAAGCCAATCAACTGGTTCTTGATCTGTGACCTAAATATATCCACCTGCTGAGAGGATCTGTCAAACCAACATGCTGCCCTGAAACATGTATCCAAAGTATACCCAAAGAGACAAAAGAGTTTTCTGCTTTCTTAATACCAGATCACTGTAGTTTTGCTTATGCTAATTTGAAGACAATCTGGAAGAAAATTGTTCTAAAAAGCTGTCAAGAGTCTAGAAATTGCTTTCATTTCATTCAGGATGATGTGGACAGGATTTCCAGTCGTATTTACCAGTCCTGTACTGCCTGAGGTGGTGGTGCTGTGGTAGCGTTGTCGCCTCACAGTAAGACATTGCCCTGTTCGATTCTCAGCTACAGCGTCTTCTGTGTGGAGACGTGCGCGACACAACATTTACCAGTCCTGTACTGAAAGGTTCCTATAGTGTGGTTCCCAACCATAATCTAATTAATGAATCTGCTGTCAATTGTTGAGCCACGGTAAAAGGAACCAAATTTTGCTAGACTGTCTGCATTCTGCCATCAAAGACGTTGGCCATTTAGTGACTGCAGTAAAGAAACTGCAAACCCTAAGGAATCTGTAGATTAATCACGAATGTTTCTAGGACTCCATTTAGACCTACCTGCATACAATCTTGCATAATGGACTAGAATGATGCATAAAGATGCACACAATCCACAGGAATTGTCTTGCAGTAACTGCTGTCTTTGATGAAAACAATTTCATTTCATTTCAAATTTCTAGTTGTTTCTCCTGTGATAGGAAACTCATCTGAAAGAAATCTACAATCTAAGACTGCCACATTTTTCAAATGCCCAAAGTAAGACACCTTTATGAAAATGTGAGATTTTGAAGGATAAACCATACAACCGGTACATAGGGCTGGACTTCACTTTTCTGTCAAACTAGGCAGTCAGTCTTGCAGAATTTTAGCTGTTTCATATAACATTACAGTGTTTGAAATAGAGAAAAAAATATTTTATGTAGATACTGGAGTAATCTTCTAAACATGTTTGTCCAAAAATCTCAAAACATTTGCTATTTTCCCTTTTTTGCACAACACAACTGCTGAAATAGGTACTGCCCTGCATAAACAGAGATAGGTCGGAACCCTACTCATAGAAGCACCATCAAAGACACTGACTAGAAGACAGAGAGGTGGGGAAAAAAAGAATTTTTTGAAGTTTACTATAACTTCTTGGTACACAATAAGGTTTGTACTTGAGCTAATGTAGCAAAACAACAAGTAGAAAGGACAGATGGTATGGTATGGTAATGTGGTATTTCCTCTAAATATTTATAAGACAGTGAACAGTCTAAATACCACATACCAAAGTGTGAAGGAGCAACATGAAATTTCAAATGCTAACTATACTACAGTCTAATTGGAATGTGAAAATAAACATCTTTCACAGCAAGTGCTGCCATCTCAGAATTCCTTTCTATGAAAGGCTAAAATTATTCTGAAGTCACTACTTTTATTTATTTATTTTTGATCAGGACATTAAGTATTCTGGAAATGGTCTTAAGGCAATATCTTTGCTTGGTACCAATAAAAGTTTTGAAAAAATGACCCACTACATTGCTCCTCTACAGCTATTTCTTTACCAACATCAAGACAAACTAAACATGATGAGGCAGGGCTTTTAGAGAGAAAAAAAAATCAAAATGTTGCATCTGATGAAATTCTATGACATGCCCCACAGATACAAAATCCACTGGTTTGTACTAAACTGCTCACTAATATTGGAATTAAAAAAAAAAATGCCTGGCTTCCAGAGGTACTGGGGAAGGGCTGGGAATCACTAGGCAAAAGTCACATGGACCTGTGAGGGTACTTTTCCTCCAGATATAGTGGACAAGGAGATTGTTTACACTTACATTATCTAGCCTGGAGACTGGTAGACAGAGGTTTGATTCCTATAAGTTGTTTTCCCATGTGGTAAAATTCATGGAAAATTGGCAAATGGGGGGGGGGGTGGCAAAAAAAGAACTGTTTTGACAGTGGACCTTGTACTAACATCTATGCACTTCTGAAAACATGCACTCCTACTTTATCTGCTGTGGAACTGTACTCATCTAAACTGTCCTTTTTTTCCCTCTGGAACAACACAAGTGGATGAGTTTGTCTTAATATTATCAGACTTCATTGCTATACAAACTTGCTAACATGCCCTCAAAGTAGTACAAAGCCTGCAATCATTTATTTAAAAAAATCATTGAACGTAGACATAAGACAGGATTCTATACAACTGCTATGCAGCAAAATCAGCCAACACATAACTGCATGACCAGTGATTTCTCAGCTCTAAAATATCTCCTGGCCTTGTTGAATTTATTGTGTCTAAGGGTGGAATGAAACTCCTTTTTGTGGTGGTGGCACAAACTGGCATAACCAACCTAACATCTTTGTTGATATATTTATTATGTTTTATAAGATCTGCCCTATTAAAACACTGGTGAAGATTTATCATAGACTTCAAAAGTACTCCACAGGAATTTAACCAGCCTACCTAGCAAACTAGTTCACATTTCTTTTAACAATTTGAATTCTGATGCATTGATGGAGGTCAGAGTGGATGAAACCAAATGTCCAGGTTGCCCTACTTTTCCTACAGAGACAGGAATACAGTTCATATAAATGATTAAAGTTTCACTTAATTTAAAGCATTTTCAATGTTGAACAGCATAAGCAGTTTTCTGATTAAAACACATCTGTCTGATGTTTTACTTTGGATAAACACTAATGGGGGGGGGGGTGTTAAGGTATACACACTGGTAGATTTGAAAGACATATGTGACAAGCCTGCTGCAAGTTGTTCTGAAGAACATTTTAGCCAAATCTATTTGGAAACTGACAGAACCAAGATATTTTTTAACATCTTTATTACATTACAGTTTAAGACATAGGAATACATACATTAATGGAAAAAACATATTAACATATTTCCCATCTGTATACATTATGTATCACATATATTTCTTTCTTTATACCTCGGCAGTCCAACATTACATAAATTGCTCAATTCCTGCCTTCCCTTAAACCTCACTCCTCCTCAACTTTATTCTGCATGTATTGTTTCCACAATTCCATGTATTTCTATATAATTTGCACTTTCCCTTTTCTAAAAGTCCATCTTCCAGTTCCTTTACCTCTTTTACAATACTCATTACTTCAAGTTCCATTGGTCTAAACTTTGATTTAAATTTTCTAGTAATTGCTTTTTTGGCAGCCAACAGAAAAAAATGAATATGGTCTTACTATGTACAGGCAATTCAGATCCACTGTCCTAGTTTAAAAAAGAATCCTTAGTTACAGTCATTTGCTCCCCTAACATTTCTAAAACAGTACTCCGTAGGGAATTTTTTAAATCTGACAACTCATTATACTCCCAAAAATCTGTTCCCAGTTACCTCATTCATTCCCATCACACCTCCAAGTCTGCTTGAGATATAAAAATACCTATGCAAATACTTTCAAGCAAAAATCCTAAACTGTCTGGACTTTGTTGCATACTTGGGAGTCATACATACGTCCTCCAATTGTTCCATATTAAATTGCTTTTCCATTCTCTTTTTCCAATCTCGTCTAGCCTCATTTGATTGACTCTTGCATAGTTATCAAACAATATTTTAAGTGGTCTACTAATTATCCTTTTTAACAGCACTTTCTGTTCTAGATTGTATTAAAACACTACAACAGCAGCTGCTGCACTTAGGACTTTTGCATTCCTTTCTCTTTGCCTATACCCCAATATCAATCCCTGGAAGGCAGTTTCTAACCTGCATTCCAGACAACATCTTGGCCTAATTACCTTTCAGTTTCTAGTTATTTGCTCCCAATACCTTGGTTCCTTTGACAATTTTCCTCCAATAAATTCCAATCTCCTCTTGCCTATTTTTTACAACCCTACCTACAATCACCCCCTTTTGGCAAAACCTCCTTTGTCCATTCCAATGTTGGCTTAGTTCTTAGCATACTTTCTGTAACTTTATGTATGGTTGCTATTATTCTCCTTAAAGAATCTGCATCCAAAATCTCACTCTTTCCATATTTCTTGAGCTTCTCACCTGCTTCATCATCCCTTTCCACTTTGAATTATAACCTTTAGCTTGTGTTGTGTACATCAGCCTCAGCTGTACAGCTTTAAAATATCCCTGCAAATCACGTAATCCTAAACCATCTGATTTTATTCGAAGGATCAATTTGTCTCATTTAACTTTTTCTCTCTTCCCCTTCCAGATAAACTCCTCCAACCCTTTATTAATTATTGTCCACAAATCCCATCTGGTTGATAAAAATATGCCTGACCTGTATGTAAATCTAAAGGGACTAAAAACATTTTCAGTGCTTCTATCTTACTATCCATACCCATAAACACGAGTTTCCAGTTTCTCAGCTTTTGTATTATCTTTTTAGTCTCTTCCCACACATGATTACCTATAGTAACAGACTTTTTTTTTAATCCATTACACCCCTAAATACTTCATCTGATTGTGTTCCCATAAACATGGGTACTGCTGAAACAATTCATGTGTGGGTGCATACTCTAGGTACAGCCTTTGTTTTATCTTCATTAACTTTATATCCCAAAAAGACTTAAAACTGTCTCAAATCCCATAACACTTGAGATTTACTTTGCTGGATTTATCAAATACAAAATAATATCATCTGTAAATTAAGCCAACTTTTCTTGATTACCATACGAATTACATCCTTAAATTTCTGAGTCCATTATTTTCTTAGCCAGTAGCTCTATGTACAAAGCAAATAATTAAGGAGAAAAAGGTCACCCTACCTGGTTCTAAACTAAGATTTTTGTCTATAAAGATCATAGGGTATATTTATATGAAGTGTTCTGTCACCTCTTCTGCCAAAAGCCCAAGATAGGCTCAACAATGAGCTACAGAAAAAACATTTATGTTTTTATTTATTTATACTTTGTTAAAGCAGATTAGTCCAACTAGACCAAATGCATCTCTTTAAGGGAGACCTAAGATGATATTCAAACTGAATAGGGAAAATGTGGTCAGGGCACTGGGGAACGTCCTCTACTCTTTTTCATAGATTCTGTGGGATCTTTTATATCCACCTGAGCTACCACCAATTCAGGCCAATGGGGTCTCTGATTAAGGTTCCATCTAAAGAACATGTTAATAGCTGTACTACATGTATACTGAGTGAATTTATTAAGGTTTTTTTTTTTTAATTTAATATATATTAAACAGCTAAATCTTTAGCACTTGTGTAGTTATGCATATTTAACGTATATTTATTTATTTCAAAAGTTAAATATGAATTCATTTATATTTTTAATATCACCACACATTTTGGTATTGCAATTTTAATTATGAATTACTGCATTCACATTAGTTATTAGATTCAAGTATTAGTTTGAGAACATCTGACAATTAGTGTAAATCCAAACAGTTTTAAACTGTGAAGTACTTCCCAGCCTTGAGATCCCATTGTGGTTTGAGTTCTGTTTAGGTTCATCTGAGTACTCAATCTAAATTAACAGAATAACTTAACTAAATTTTGCTTCACTAATTACTTTTTTGTAGGGTTATGCATAGATGGTGGAATTTGTACTAAGTTAAAAGAATGTGTGCAATTTTGTTACCATTTCTTTTTGGTGCAATTATTCTCTCATCAATGTGTTTTACTGACATCAGTGGAACTGTATTTATTTTGTTTAATAAATGTGTGTTTGCATTTGCTATATGCTCAGTAGCTGTCCAATTATTTCCTGATTCTGTATCACAAGGTGCCAGCTTCTGATGATGCACTTCTAAGGACAAACAGTTTGTAGTAGGTAGGGGTGTTTTAGGCAGTCTGCAGCATAGCTCAACACAAACTGACAAGGCATGCAGCACAATCAAGCAGTTACTCAACTAGACAACTGCAGTTATTTTCAAGAAAGGGGCAAGAAAGGCAAAATGGAATAGGACATTTCTAGTAAAATTATAGTGCTTGTCATATAGTGTAACATCACAGGTATAATATAGTTTTCTATCGTGGGATGATTGATTTTAGGAAGAAAATTCTGGGTATCTGAATTACCTTGATGACAGCTCTGCATAGTAAAGTGCATCTGTGCGTGTTATACATTGAACAGATTAGTATCAGATGAAAACTGTCAGAATCCATGATGATATGATGAAGATGAAGAAAGAATAGTTGTGTAAAATCTTACCATAACCATAGATGTCCCTCTCTTCCATGTTGCAGTATTCTAAACATGAGGGATCCTCTGCCTGAGCCGACCTGAATGTCTGGTCCATAAACAAAAGCTTAGCCTGGCTGCTGTATGGTGTGTGGGACATCACATGTTGGTATCATAAACCACGGGCCATAAATGTGATGTCCACACACACGGACCTCAGAACTGAATGCCCCAGTCAGACAACAGTCTAAGGGTAGCTGATCAGGATGCCATCCAGAGAAGGAAATTAAGAAACAGCAAGAAGAACAAGAGGCAGAAGTCCTAAATGGGGGTAGGAAGGAGGGATATGAATACTGCAACATGGAAGAGATGGACATCTATGGTTATGGCAAGATTTTAAACAACTATTCTATGTCCTTCTATTCTCATGTTGCAGTATTCTAAACACGAGGAAGAGTACCAAAGCTCAGTTATGGGAGGTAGAAGAAGTACTTTCTATGAATCCATGCAAGATGGCTTTAGAAAAACCTGCCCTAGCCCTGGAGAAGTAGTTCAGCTAGTAATGTTTAGTGAAAGTGTGAACTGAAGACCATGTGGCTGCCTCTAGGATAGTGGTTGTATCTAATCCTTTGAAAAAAGCCCCTGAGGAGGCCACAGCCCTGGTGGAGTGGGCCCTCACATTGTAAGAAAGGTGTTTTTCATGTAAGGAGTAGCAAAAGGAAATAGTGTTGGAAATCCAAGAAGATATTGTTTGCTTGGATACAACTTTCTCCGGAGCCCTGGTGTGAAAAGATACAAACTGGTTTGACTTTCTGATGTTTAGTCTTGTCTAGGTAAAATCTAAGTTGTCTGTGAAATCAAGGGAATGGAACATTCTCTCACTGTCATTTTGTGGGGAAGGAAAGAACATGGCTAAGTGGATGGACTGGTAAAGCGATAGTTCATTGACCACTTAAGGCATGAAGGACGGGTTTGTACAAATTGAGACCCCATCCTTATGAGATATCAGGTATGGTGGGGTTAGCCATGAGTGCTTGTAGTTCTAAGACCTTTCTGGCTGAAGTTAGAGCTACAAGAAGCACTGTTTTCCAAGTGCATATCTTCAAGGTGGTCAACGCTGCTGGTTTGAAGGGGAAGTAGTGAGCTTTTCTAGAATGAAATTCAGGTCCCAAGGAGGAAAGATAGGTTTCCTTGGAGGCCTAATATGAAGTACCCCCTTAAGGAAAATTTTACCTCAGATCTGGATAACAAAGGTGAATTGAGAGGTAAAGCAAGCAGAGATAGCTGATAAACGGACTTTCACTGAGGAATATGAAGGGTCAGACTTCAGAAGCTCACTCAAATAAGACAAAACTAGAGGTACATCTGCCTGAAAGGGATCTAGTTGTCTGTGAAGACACCAACTGAAGAATCTTTTCTACTTGGATAGGTATGATCTCCTGGGTATCCTGTCTTGCAGGACAGAAAGTGCATCCTCTGAATAAAGGTGTCTAAAAGGGATCAAAAGCTCATCACCCACTAGGTTAGTCTGAGGGTTTGGCAGTGTGGATGGACTGTTGTGTGAGAAGATCCATCTTATGGGGTAACTTGTGGTGACTGCCACTGGCTAGAGAAAAAAGTCAGGGGAAACAGTACTGCCTTGGCCAAAAGGGGGTCACGAACAAGATTTTCTGTTTGTCCTGTTGAATTTTCAACAGGACTTTCTGCATGAGAGGGAAGGGGTGGAATGCATAAAGAAATATCCCCTTCCAGGAGAATGAGAAGGCATCCACCCTCCAGGCTTGTGGGGAGGGAGTTCTTGTGCAGAATAGCTTCAGTTGTCTGTTCTGAGGGGAGGCACACAGATCTATTTGTGGTGTATCCCACCGGTGGACTATGTCCAGGAAGACATCCCTGTGCAACATTCATTTGTGATTCCACGATAATGACCTGCTGACAGCATCCGGCTGAACATTGTTTTCAGATGGGATGTAAACTGCCTGCAGTGTCACCTTGGAGAGGGTAGCCATTTCCCAAGCTTCAAACTTAGATGGCCAGCCTGCAGAGAAAGTAACACTTTGTCCCACCTTGCTTGTTGATATGCCACAGATCTGTGGTGTTGTCTGCAAAGATTCTTAGAGGTCTTGGGTGTACGAGGGGAAGGAATGCTTTTAGGGCAAGGATAAGGGTAGTCATTTCCCTGATACTGTGTTTCTTCTGAAAATAGGGGTCCCACAGGACCTGAACCTTCAGTCTATTCATAGTTGCTCCCCATCCCAGATCTGATGCATCTGTGTACATATACTGAACTGCAAGGAGTGGCTGTAATGGTAGTCCTGGGTTCAGACGAATTTGATGGATCCACCACAAGATCTCTTGCTTGGAAGGAATGGCATCTGAAACTCTAGTGAGTGGTCGTGTTGAGACCAAACTTTCTTCAGGTACCACTGAAATGTTCTCATGTGTAACCTCGCTATGGGCAACATGGGAAGTGTGGCTGCCATAAACCCCAAGAGGTGTAGGAACTCCCTGTCCGAAATGCAACTGGCTAAGAGTAGATCCTGGAAGCAAGTTGTCAAACACATGACCTTTTCTGGGGGAAGAAAGGCCTTCATCAAATCTGTTCTTATTCTGCAACTCAGGAACACCTGGTCCTGGGAGAGAGTGAGGATTTCAGATGGTTGACTGTGAAACCTAAGCCTTCAAGGAGGGAACTGGTGAATTGTAGGTGCCTTTGTAGAGTATTTGGATGATCTGCCTGGATAATGAGATTGTCTAGGTATGGGAAAATTTGAACACCTTTTTTTCTGCAAAAGGTTACAACAGGAGCTAGACAATTTATAGGTTCATAGGTAGGTACTAGGCTATTGGCCCTAGGGCCTATTATAATTCTAGCCAAAAAGGTACCCTGGATTTCGCCACCGAAGAAAATTATTTTCATGTGCCCCTGTCGAGCAAGGCCACAGAAGTGAACCCCGGGGTGAATTTCCTATCTCCCATCAAATCAAGACTTTTCTTGAAGAGTGCTAATGAGGAGCTTTGTTTGATACAGATAAGTAGTTAGCTCCAGAATATGAGAAGTCCCTGCAACAGGAATGTATCCCTCCAGCATGTTCTGTTTATTGTGGTGACAAGGTTTAGGTCCCTTGAGCATGTAGCTCGGAGGGACTGGGATTTTTTAAGTGGATCATGTCCAACAGCGCTGGGTTTGACATAGCTTTGTATATTAGGCAGAGATCACCTCAGAGTAGGCGATATGCGACGGAGTAAAGTTGGCGTTTTTTGAGACTGTCTGCGTAGGGCATCTGTTTGAGGCCGGTAATCCTCTTTGTGAGGTATTTCTGCAGCCTTTCTAGTTGTTGTAGATATCTTGTGAGGTACATACCAAAAGGGGCATTCTACTCTATAATGGGTCTAATGAGTGACGAATAGAGGGGAACAATGACCTCTTTTTTCCCGGATGAGAAACCTTTTGTGATAAGGTGTGCCACGTGCTTTATGGTACCTATGTGTGACGTCCCACGCACCATACAGCAGCCAGGCTAAGCTTTAGTATATGGGACAGACATTTGGGTCGCCTCAGGTGGAGGATCCTTCATGTTTAGAATACTGCAACATGAGAAGAGAACATATGATGGTGAGGATGAAGATGTTTATGATGTAATGAAAATGATGACAGTGAAAATGATTAAGATGCAGTGGAGATGAGGAAATGATGAAATATGATAAAAATGATAAAGATGCAATTATAATGATGAGGACGAAGATGGGATGAAGACACACTTTTTTTTAACTTCAAGTATTTTGGGTTTCTAATACCATGACGGGAATTGATTCAATTCCTAAGTCAAAGTACGATTTTAGTATTGTTTCAATCTTTGATGTCAGCCAAAAGTGCTCTTTGCAGCACCCGCAATGTGCCCAGTAATGACTCCTTCTGCAGTTCGTATGGAGTTGCGTGTATTGGTAACATATCTAAATACAATTGTAAATTTTTTTTATAAGACCCGTTGCTCCTACTACTAGTGAAACTGTCAGGGTATCTTTCTTCCACATTGCTCTCATTTCTGCCTGCAGATCGTGATATTTTATGACTTTGTCTCTCTCTGCACTCAAGACATTGTAGTCACTGGATGTGGCAATTTCAATGATCAATTCTACTCTTGTCTTTTTTTCTTGGACCACTATATCCGGTTTGCTAGCATCTATCTTTTGAAATGTTGGTAATGGATAATCCCATGTGATGTACACTTCTTCACCTATGAAGATGAGGATGAAGATAAGGATGACAGAAATGATGATAATGACGCTGTTAATGAAGATATGATGACAATGATGCTTATGAAGATGACAAATGTGCAATTACAATGACGAAAAATATGAGATGAAAATTATAATTAGGGGATAAAAACAATAATGACTGTGAAGATAAAGATGCAAAGATGACACTGAATATATAATGATGATGATGTGATGAAGATAAAATGAAGACATAATGAAAGTGAAGCTGATGACAATGGTGCTGAAGATTATACATTGATGATGACAAAGTCGTAGACAATTATCTAAACAAAGATGACACCATGTTCAAGTTGTCTTCATCAGCATCATCATCTTCAATGCACCTTTTGCATCTTCCCATCCTCGATATATGTTTATAATTTGTAACTTTGTCATCACACAGCCGCATAATCTTTTTATTTGTATTTGTTGATCGGAGACCATTTTCAGCAGAGACCAATGGAGAAAAGTTCCACCACACTATATTTATATTAGCAAGAGGATTTCAAACAGTTCTCAGAAATACAGCAGTTACATTTCTCAGAAAAAAACATAATTACAAGACAGTTCAATACACTAAAGTATTCACATCAACAATTATAAGTCTATAGATTTTTTGTAGCTCTAAAACCTTGCAGGAAATAAATGTAGAAGGGAAAATGTAAAGAAGCTAAGGTTTGTACATTTTAGTACTACAAGATTTGCAAAAAGTTTGAGAGATACAATGAACTAATTTATAAAATTATCTAGGAAAGATGATATTAGCATTGTATAGGAGGGCAGTGGTAATATTATACGATTGACAGAGATGGTACAGGATTAGTTCTATCTAGGCTGCAAGTTCCAAACTGGTGTTATCTGGAAGACTTCATAACTTAGGTAAACACGGAATGCATGACAGGAGTAAAGCAGTGGATGGGAGATGCTAGTTGTTAGAAAAATAAGTGGCGCTTGACAGAAGATTGAATAAGGGTATATTGATCTAAGTGCAGGGGGGGGGAGTTCTTAGGGGTGTAATGATTCAAGTATGGGGGGGGGGCAAAAGGTTAGTGATAAGTAATAAGAACTTTGTGCTTTCACTAAATGTCTCAACCGGGTGATGAACATGAGCATGACCAGGACTGGGTAAGATATTGTTTTAGCTGGAATTTATAGTTTGGGAGTTTGTTAGTCATTTTTACTTGTGCAGGGATGATGTTACAGAGGGGTCTATATTACAACCATGAAAAGTCAGTTCATCAAACAGCATTTTATATCAAAAATGCCGTTCAACTGTTGTAGTAAGATCGCAGTACAGTGAAGTTTGGAAAATTTGCCCTTTCCTCACTGTACTGGGATCTCGGAGTTGGTATATATAATTAGTGGGAGGTGTGGGGGGCACATCCCTCCACAACAGCGAGTTCAACAAATGGCATTTTCGATGTAAAAGCCATTCGTTGAACTGACTTTTTGTGGTTGTAATACAGACCCATTACAGAGTTTGCAGATGTAACAGCAGTATACGGAGATGAAGAATTATTTATTTTACTAGAGATTAGTACAACTTTATCACCAGAATGGAGGCCCCTTATGGAGGTGTATGGCAATAGTATACTTTTTAAAGCAGGAACATTTTTCAGGACAACATATCAATTTGTAGCTATTTTAAGGCTTTGTAGTGTTGAGTTCAGTGTGAAGTGTTGGTAGCAAATTTAGCTACTTTGTTGTAACGGGAGGCTAGTTTTGACTTCAGTGTAGAACTTAGGCTTGTAAAGATAGGGGAAGTATATAAGAGTGCTGGAAGTTAGTAGGATAAGGCTAGGGATTTTCTTCTTGGGTCTGTAAGGTACTGTTTTGACCTGTAAAGGAAGCCAAGTTTCTGGTGTGCCTTTTTAATTGTTTTGAAGAGTATGCTGATCAAATTTAAGACTGTCATCTATTACAATGGTCAGTAATTTATTATGAGGTACTACCTCAATTACAGTATTATTTGCATAAGTAAACAAGAAAGATTGTTTTTGACTGAGCTAATGTTTTGGGATGAAGGGCATCAGTTTTGTTTTACTGGGATTAAGGAGCAGGTTTGAATTTTTCAGTCAGGTTTTGACTGAAAAGAAAGAAATTCGAGTGATTTCTTGGAGTTTGGATATTGCGAGGACTAGTCGATTCATCTGTGTATTGTACTATACCATCTTCATCTCATTTTCATCACATCTTTATATTTATAGAGATGCACAAATTATTCCAAAAGTTTTCATTCCAGCCTTAACCTATTCAGAGAATAACATACTGAAATGTTCTCCCTGGTATAAAAATCTGTTAGCGTGGCTTTGCGCAATTTTGCACATCGGGCAGCACTGGTTAATCGGGTTTAAACTATTCCCGGCTCCACAAAGTCTACTCTTCACTTTTTCCCTTGTAACTGCTCTAACTCTCAAATTAAACACTCTATTCTAAATCTAAAATCCTGCACTTGCTCATATAAGCAATTTCTATAAGTTAAGCACTAAATCTAAATAAGCACTACATCCTCATATACTCCCCTTGAGTACTTTATCCCCTATTGGCCTTTTCTGATTCAGTTGCAAAGGAGTTCCCTATACTATTCTAGCATGTCCAAAAGTCAGTTACTGGTTTCCGCTCCAGTACAGCTGGTGAATCTGGGAAACTTGAGGCAATGTTACAACTGCCTCATGTACAGAGACAACCCTCTCCTCCTCCCAACAAGTAGAAATATATGTGAGAGATGCAATCATATAGCCAAACTGGAGGCTGAGCTCTCTCTACTCAGTACTAGCGTAACCAGTCAGGAGGGGAAGGTAACCACACACACCACAAATCCAGTCTCACATAGTCCCTACCACAACTGCAGACCAAACCCATAAACACACAAAAACATACTCGGAGGCTCTAAATAAAAATCTGTCAAAACAGCACAGACCTCCAAAGCAGACACCCAAGCGACCGCTACCCCAAAATAAAACACAGGCAACACATAGCTCACAAAGTCAGTGTGCCAAACAGCCACAGCCCTTAAGGCTCAACAACATACCCGATACACTTGTAATAGGTGACTCTATAGTCAGACACACTGACGTCCCGCTCACCAGGCTGAACAAAGAAAAGGTCACAGTGAGCTGCCTGTCGGGCGCTAGAATCCGCCACATAACACAAGCACTCAGGTCACTCCAAAGCAAGTACAAATATGACTCGGTCATTGTCCATGCTGGTGTGAATGACCTGAGACATACCTCCCTGGACTACATGAAAAGAGATAGAGGAGCTCTCTGATCATGTAGCCCAGGCCGGTATGACCCTGACCTTGAGCAGCATCTTACCCTCACCAAGAATGATGCCTCAGTATAAAGACAAAATTATCAATTTCAACAATTGGCTTAAGTATTGGTGTCATTCAAAGAGGATCCAGTATCTGTCTGCCTGGGATGACATGCTCGACAAGCCACGTTGCTTCGCAAGGGACGGCTTGCACCTGTCACCCCTGGGCTTTCGGATATTGGCAAAGGCTCTTGCCACCCCCATAGTGCCTTTTTTAGGCAAGGCTCAAAAGACAAACCCACTTCCTTAGACAACACAAGTAGAAAGAAACTAAGGGTAATGCTGCTCAACGCCAGAAGTCTAAACCTCAAGATGCACACTCTCAAAGCCCTCCTCAGTATGAAGAACATCAATGTATGTGCAGTGACAGAAACCTGGTTCAAGGCTCCCGAGAGCACCCCAGCACTACCAGGTTATACCTCATATCATGCTTTTCGGCCCCAAAACTCAGACCAAACCACAAAAGGAGGGGGAGCATCCATATTCATCAAGGACACCCACACCTCCAGGTTAGTGGCATTGCACGAAGCATCAGAGACCATCCATGTGCAACTAACAGTGGGCAAAACTGCCTTTCAGTTTGTAGCATGCTACAGAACACCCTCTCAAACTCAGGAACCCCATTCGGCCTTCCTGAAGGCACTGGAGAATATGAAGGTCTCTCCAAACACCATCATATTGGGGGACTTCAACTATCCAAACATAGACTGGGAGCATTACTCAACCCCCAACACCCTAGCCCAGAGGTTCCTAGAATTCATAAACTCAAATGCTATGGAACAATTGGTTACCACTCCCACAAGAGGTAAAAACATACTAGATCTGATCATCACCAACATGGGAACACAATGTTCCATACCAGAAGTATACCCATCATTGGTAAGATCGGACCATAAATTAATCTCACTAGAAATCCAATCCCGCCCCCACCCCCAGCACAAAAGACCACAGTGAAGAACTTCTCAAAAGGTAACTTCACACTTCTTAAAACCAAAGTGTAATCCTTCAAGGCCCCCAGGCCAGTGGAAACCACGGCCCTATCTGCTGAATCCTTTACAAATGCATTCTATGGACACCTTCAGGAATGCATGGATCATGCAATCCCAAATAAAACCAAGACCCATTCCCCCAAAGGCAGGCATCCTATCTGGTGGACCCCAGCCATAAATAAGCTATACAACAGAAGGAGGAAGCTACTACATGATGGAGCAAAATCCCTAAAAGGGAAGGCATCTCTGATCAGTACTAGCAAAAAACTACGATCACTCATAAAAACATCCAAGGCCACTTTCGAGAGAAAAATTGCACAAGCAAGAATAGATAATCATAAAGCTTTCTTTAGTTATGTTAGAAACCTGGGTGGCAACTCCCAGATATGCTCAGAGTTAGTCCATAATAACAATAAATACACTGAACCCTCAGACATTGCCAACATCCTGGCAGACAGGTTCAGTGCAACCCCCCCCCCCCCAAAAGGACAAATATCTATCCCAGCAGAGTGTTGCCTCCCTGACATCTCAGATGCCCAGGTGAGAGCCGCCCTCTCCAAAGCAAAAAACACAGCATCAATGGGACCGGACGGTGCCCCGGGCTGCGTGCTACATGAACTCCAAGAAGAGCTATACCCTCACATAAAGCTGCTAATTCAATCTTAGCCTTACTACAGGATATGTACCCAAAGAATGGCGTACAGCAACAGTAGTCCCACTCCACAAAGAAGGCGCCTCTATGGCCCCTGGAAACTACCTCCCCATAAGCCTGACTAGCCTGGTCTGCAAAGCTATGGAGAGGATCATTATGGAGCTCATAAACAAAGACGTTGGGGACCTACAGACACTGGATCCTACCCAATTCGGCTTCGTCAAGGGCAGATCCTGCCTCTTGAACCTGGTATATTTCTTTGAAACAGTCACCAAGGCCATTGATGAGGGTAAGGTGGTCCACACAGCCTACCTAGACCTCGCAAAAGCCTTTGACACAATACCCCACTCGGGCATCGTAGACAAACTCTCCAGCCTAAATATAAACCCCTATGTCATAAGATAGGCTGCAAACTGGCTCAAGGACAGAACCCACATGGTCAGAATTGCTGGAGCCATGTCAGACTCTAAACCAGTTACAAGTGGCGTCCCACACGGCTCAGTCCTGGGACCTCTCTTATTCGGAATATATTTTTCTGAGGTACAGGCTAACATGGGAGGACTGTGGCTGACCAAGTTCACAGATAACTGCAAACTGGGTACCATAATTAACTCTCCAGCTGACACAAACATCCTCCAAAAGGGTCTCAGAGACAGATAACTGGTGCCAGAGCCATGGCCTTAAACTAAACACCAAAAAGTGTATAGTTATACCCTTTGGCAAAAACAAAGCACCCACAAATTACCACATAGGAGGTAATCCATTAAGTACAGAAGAAGCAATTAGGGACCTGGGGACCCAAGTTGATAGTAACCTCTCCTTTGACAACCACATTGCCAAAGTGGTTAGGAAGACCTTCTATATAGCCTACCTTATCATGAAAGGATTCACATCTAGATCAAGGGAGGTCATTGCGCCCCTTTACTCATCCCTTATCAGGCCCATAATTGAGTACAATGCCCCATTTGGGATGTACCTTACCAGACACCTGCAGCAACTAGAAAGACCCCAAAAGTACCTCACTAAGAGGATCAAGGGACTCAAACAGATGCCATATGCTGCTCGGCTAAAGAAATTCCAGCTCTACTCAGTTGCATATCGCCTACTCAGAGGCGATCTATGCCTAACGTACAAAGCCATGTCCAACCCTGAATTAATCAACATGCTCCACCTCAGAAAATCCAAATCCCTTAGAGCTACGCGATCGAGTGACTTGAACCTCAGCACAGAAATAAATAGGACATGCTGGAGGGACAGATTTATAACCCAGAGGCTCCCTTCACTCTGGAATAGAATCCCAGTCCATGTTAGGCACAGCCCCTCACTGACTCTCTTCAAGAAAAATCTTGACGAGTGGATGGGAGATCGTAGGTTTACCCCGGGGATCACTTCTGTGTCACTACTAGACAGAGGCACAGTAAACACAACCTTAAAAAGGGCACAGTAAACTCATTTCAAGGGGTGGCGAAAGCCAAACACACTCTGGCTGGGCTTGTAAATGCCCTAGGGCAGATAGCCTAGTATGAACCTATGTACTTTACTGTAAGGCTATCAATTAGGTGATTCACATAGTCCAGTTTTCTTCCAAAAAGTGTTCATATGTAAGTAATAGGCCCACCTCCCTTGCTGGCCATTTTAAATCTAGCTTATTTCCCTTTTGGTGCATACATGAACCTATCCCATATGGTGTTAGATTGACCTTACCCATCCCATCCCATGGTCGATAATCACATATTACCCTTAGTGAGAATAACTGGGCTCATACCACAGATCACTTGAGGGGACGCATGCATGGAATAAAAGCATTTAGGGGCTGCCTCTGTACATTAGTACTACAAGGGGGCAGTTCTAGAGAAAATGTTTCTGTTCTCTATCTATAGTTCCAAGTTGCACCTGAATATGGACAGGGATGAGCTTTGTTTTACGTGGATGGGGAGTCTGTTCCAAAGCAGCGGTATCCTCTGCAAGATAATTTTGTCCCTCCAAATCACTCTTTTAGGTTCATAGGTTCATAGGTTTATACTAGGCTATCTGCCCTAAGGCATTTATAAGCCTAGCCCAAATTTTTGTGGCTTACGCCACCCCTTATATGAAAAAATACTGTGCCCATTAGTTTGTTGTGCCTCTGTCCAGCAGTGACACAGAGATGATTCCCGGGGTAAACCTACGATCTCCCATCCACAGGTCTAGATTTCTCTTGAACAGAGTCAGCGAGGTGCTCTGCCTCACATGGACCGGGATTTTATTCCACAGCATAGGGAGTCTCTGAGTGATAAATCTATCCCTCCAGCACGCCCTATTTATATCCGTGCTAAGGTTTAAGTCGCTTGCTCTAGTGGTCTTGGTGGATTTGGATTTTTGAGGTGGAGCATGTCCATTAATTCGGGTTGGACATGGCCTTGTATGTCAGGCACATGTCACCTCTGAGCAGACGGTATGCGACTGAATAGAGCTGGAGTTTATTCAATCTGGCAGCATATGACAGATTTTGGAGTCCCTTTATCCTTTTGGTGAGGAACTTTGGGGTCTCTCCAATTGCTGCAGATGTCTGGTGAGATACATCCCGAATGGGGCATTGTACTCGATCATTGGTCTGATAAGTGAAGAGTACAGGGAACAATGACCTCACTAGATCTGGATGTGAATCCCTTCATGATCAGGTGGGCAATGTAGAAGGTCTTTCTAACCACTTTAGCAATGTGAGTGTCAAAAGAAAGGCCACTGTCAACCTGGGTCCCCAGGTCCCTGATAACCTCTTCTGTGCTTAGTGGATTGCCACCTATATGGTAGCTTCGGGTTACCTTGTTTTTCCCGAAGGGTATGACTATACATTTTTTGGCTTAACTTCAGGCCATGGCTCTGGCACCAGCTATCTGTTTCCGTGAGTCCCTTCTGAAGGATATCCGTCCGATGCACTTTCCACTATGGCCAGTTTGCAGTCGCCTGCAAACTTTGTCAGCCAAATTCCTCCCTGCTGGCCTGTACTTCTGAGAAGTAGATGCCAAACAATAGGGGGCCAAGGACCGCGCCCTGTGGGACACCACTTGTAACTGGCTTGGAGTCTGACACAGCGCCAGCAACTCTAACCCTGTGGGTTCTGTCCTTAAGCCAGTTTGCAACCCATCTTGTGACATATGGGTTTACATTTAAGCTGGTAAGTTTTTCTACAATACCCGAGTGGGGTATTGTGTCGAAAGCCTTTGCAAGGTCAAGGTAGGCTGTATGGACTGCCTTTCCCTCATCAATGGCCTTGGTGACTGTTTCGAAGAAGACGACCAAGTTCAAAAGGCATGATCTTCCCTTGACAAAGCCAAGTTTTGAAGTAGCAGAAGAGGTTTAGATCCTTAGACTAAATATTTCTGATGCCATTTGACTTGGCGATGTGCAGCAAATCCATCAGTGTTGGGTCAGGGAATGCCCTGTATGCCAGACAGCAGTATGTAAGATACAGAGTACAGGGATAGGACTAGTTGGTCCATATAGAACATATTGTTTAGAACTTGTATCCCTTCAACAAGGTATCTCTGTCGGTGTTCCAGTTGTCGCATGTGTCTGGACAGATACATGCCAAAAGAGGTATTACACTCAGTGACTGGCCTAATGAGGGCTAAGTAAAGGGGGACAATGGACATCTTTAGATCTAGAGACAATCTCTTTGTTTATAAGATGTGTATTACAGAAAGATTTTCTAACAACAATGAGCACATGTTGATCAAAGGTTAGGTCACTGTCCACATAAGTTCCCACATTTCAAACAAGAGTGTTAGTTCTTAGGGGCATACGGTCAAAATGGTAGTTTTTCAGGGTAGACAACTTTCCCAAAAAATACAATAATGCATTTTTTAGCATTTAGTTTCAGTACAAGATTTGGGCACCAATTTAGACAGCTAAGTTATTTGGGTATGCTCCTAACTTGTAGTCATCTGCAAGACATAGCCACCATGAGTCCTTTAGTATTAGCTTTTACTTCAAAGAAGATGATGACAAATAGGAGAGGTCCAGGCACAGAACCCCTGGGGGACTCCACTGGTCTCTCTATGGAGGTAACTTCCTCTGTTTTGATTTACTGCATACTATCTGTGAACCAGTTGATAATCCTGTTGGTGACAAGGGTTTATTCCAAGTTTATTTAGCTTTTCTACTATGCCTTACTGGGGGACTGTGCCAAAAACTTTGGCCAGGTAGAGTTATGCTATGTGTACTGTTTTACCTTCATCCATTGCTTTGGTGACCTTTTCAAAAAAGTCCAGCAGGTTGAGTAAACATGGCCAGACTTGACAAATCCAAACTGAGATGGATCTAGTGTCTGGTGGTTCTCTACGTCCTTATTGTTTAGTTCCATGATAAGTCTTTCTATGGCTTTGCATACGAGTCTGGTCAGGTGTATGGGTTTGTAATAGCTTAGTCACACCTGTATTACTGCACTGAATGCCAAGCACAACAAACTTTATTAGGAATCTTCCTCTCCTCTCTGCCATTTTGGTTTTGTTACCTTTTATTTGAACATAATTGTATTTACTGATTTGACTTGACTGACTGAGCTGCATTCTGTCACTTTGTGTTTAAATCGGTTTGTCCCTACAAATTACATCATTACAAAGTGACACCAGGTGGCATGACATTGGGAATTAATTGGACAACTGCTAAGAAAGAGTTAATACAAACATGAGTTAAACTTCTTTCATAGTTCCACTGAAGTAAAAAAGTAAAAACTACATATTTTAGATTCAGAAAACTCACCCTCCATTGTAAGAGCTCACGTCTTGCACAGATGCCAGTTAATTTCAAGCAAATGAATGTTGTTTTGATTTTAATACAGAAAGCTTCGTCTTCTTGGTACTTTAGTATACAAAAAGTTGAAATTCTCCAACAAATGCTTTTTAAAGCTTGGAGTAAGACAGTAAGGCATTAAGGAATGAATGAAAGCTTTCTTTGGTCCAGAAGATCATTCAAATGATTCTTTGGGGAACAGCAATGGATGCTTTGGATAATTTATTGATTAATGACCCAGCGACTCATTTCAGTCATGTCCCAGGCCAAAAGACATTAACAATATGCAGACAATGTAATTATATTGATAAAAGATATAAAGCCTGCACAAGCTCACAAAAATAAAACAAGAATATATAGAAGAGACAACATACAAGGAATCGGTCATCACTGTAGGAAGTACTGAGTTGGCTATAGTTAAGGTTTTAGTAATAGCAGAAGTCTAGATATTAGCTAAAAACAGAATGCAAGGGAAATATAAACTTAACATTCATCAGTGAAGCATGTGCACTCTGGTTTAATAATGAATTAATGCAAAGTTGTCAATATTACTTAATTGTGCATGTAATGAGTTCCTTGCAGTTTAATTTCTCCAATTCTTTTGAGTTTCTAGCACCATGATGAGAATGGACCCCATGGTTAAGTCAGAGTACGATTAAAATTCACAACGTTAGTATTGTTTAAGTCTTTCATGTTAGCCAAAAATGTTCTTTGCAGCACCCACAATGGGCTCAGAACAGAATGCTTCTATAAGTCATATGGAGTTACATGTGTTGGTAGCACATCTAAATATAAAGTACAGTTGTATACACTTACCATAAATGTAGATGTTCAAGTGTATTCACTATTGCAGTCATTACATTTGGGTAATCTGCTGGCAGGTTGCCCTCAGTCGGCCTGAATAACAAAGTCTTGGTCCTGCGTCAGTTGCTGTCTCCTCTTCCATGACATCAGGTCGTCAGGGGTATAAAACATGTAGCCGACGCCATTTTATTCAGTTTTTCTTGCCCCAGATGTCCGGTGCCCCCCAAATGGGGAGTATATATATATATATATATATATATATATATATATATATATATATATATATATATATGTATATATATAAATAAACAGAAATATATGTAAATGCACTTTTAGCAACATAAACTTTACCTTCATCTAAAAGCAAATATACCACAAAGGTTTTAAAATATAGTGAAGGAAAGAGAAGTTATAGAAAAGGGGGGTGGCAGGTGGGTAACCCGGACTGCAACAGTGAATACACTCGAAAATCTACATTTATGGTAAGTGTACACAACTGTACTATGTTCTTCATGTTTCACTGTTGCAGTCATTACATTTAGGTAGAATCCCAAAGCTATGGATGGGAGGATGGAACTAAATAGCATTAGGGGCAGCTATAAAGCCCTGCAGAACTGCAGTGGCAAAGCAGGTCCTGGATTTGGAGAAGAAAGGCAAATGATAATGCTTTGTGAAGGTATGAACAGAGCTCCAAGTAGCAGCTTCTAGAATATCTTTGGTTGGAACTCCACTGAGAAAAGCTGCTGAGGTCGAGGCAGCCCTGGTGGTATGTGACCTGATCCCCTTGGGCACAGGTTTACCATGGTGCAAGTAGCAGAAACGAATGCAGTGGCCTATCCACTTAGAAATAGTCTGCTTTGATATAGCCTTCCCCTCTGATCCTGCAGCAAATGCCACCAGTAGTTGCTCAGACTTTCTTAGAGATTTGGTCCTGTTTAAGTAGAATCTTAGTTGTCTGTGTACATCCATTGAATGCAGAATCCGCTCCCCCTTGTTCTGCGGATTTGGGTAAAATGTTAGCAGGTGAAATGTTTGGTTAAGAGCCACACTGGATACCACCATAGGCATAAAAGAAGGATTGGTCCTGAGGGACACCCTGTCCGGGTAAAATGTAATAAAACGGTCCACAGCCATGAGAGCCTGTAGTTCTGAAACCCTTCTTGCTAAAGTGATTGCCAAGAGGAAAGCTGTTTTCCAAGATAAAAATTTTATATCCTCAGTAGCTGCTGGTTCAAAAGGAGGCAGGGTGAGTTTTTCCAGCACAAAATTGAGGTCCCATGCAGGAGTTGGTGATCTTCTGGGAGGCCTTACATTTTTGGCCCCTCTAAGATACTGTTTAAGCAGAGGATGAGAAAAGAGGGGAGGCTCCGTGTTGTAATAAGCTGGGATGGCAGAGGCATGGATTTTTGAAGAAGAAAAAGAGAGGCCCTTGTCGAGCATCTCAGTCAAATATTGTAAAATCTGAGGGATATTGGGCTTTGCTGTGTCCGTTCCTTGTGCTTGGATCCAAGCACAGAATCTCTTCCATTTATCAGCATAAGATTTTCTAGTACTAGGCCTTCTGGCTTCCAAAATGACATCCATCACAGATTTACTGAGAGGTGTTGTTTGAATAATTACATGATCAGCCATGCTGCAATGTTCAGAGTTTGGAGCTGAGTGTGCAGAATTTGATTGTTCTGCTGAGACAGTAGATGAGGTATTTGAGGGAAGTACCAAGGAGGGAGTTGAGACATATTCCTTAGAATTGGGTACCAGTGCTGGCAAGGCCAGTACGGAGCAACTAGGATCATTTTTGTTTTTTCCTGTCTGACCTTTAGTAAGACCTTGGAGAGAAGAGGCAGAGGGGGAAAGGCATAGACTGAAAACCTAAGGATAGGGCATCCAATTTCCATGCTTTTCTGTGATAAGTCCCTGTGCAGAATTTGTCCAGTTGATAATTTCGGGGAGAGGTAAATAGATCTAGGTCTGGGCTCCCCCATTTCTGTGTTAACATGCTGAAGATGTGTGGATCTAGTTTCCACTCGTGTGGGTCCATAAGACTTCTGCTTAAGTCGTCTGCCAGAGTATTTTGTTTTCTTGGCAGGAACTGAGCTTGAAGATGTATTTGGTAAGTCAAAGCTATGTTCCACAATGCCATAGCTAGTCTGCAAACGGGGTAGGAATGTGTACCCCCCTGTTTGTTTACGTACCACATAACCGAGGTGTTGTCCGTCTTTATCAGTAGTTGTCCTGGATGAAGTAAGTCCTTGAAGGCTGTCAGAGCATTCTGAACAGCTAGCATCTCTTTCTGGTTGATATGCAGATGCATTTGTTTTGGGCTCCATTTGCCCTGAATGCATCTCCCCGCCAGGTGGGCCCCCAAGCATAGTCTGATGCATCTGTAGTTAGGGTTTCGGTGGCAGGGGGTAGAGTGAATGACAGTCCCTTGTTTTGGTGACATGTCTCTGCCCACCAAAGAAACTCCTATTGTAGGCAGGGAATGAGAGTAATCATTGTTTCCAGACTATGACAATGTTGACTCCATAAACTTTTTAGGTACCATTGAAGTTTCCTCATATGCAGTCTCGCATATGGAATTAGTAGAATGCAGGATGCCATGAACCCCAAAGCCTGCAGAATTTGTTTTGCAGATAACTGGGTTTTTGTTGCCATTTGTTTGAAGTATGTTGTCAGTTGCCTTTGTTTGTCTGGCGTAAGATAAGCCATCTGGGCAGTTGTAGTCAAGCTTGCACCCAGGAATGTAATTATTTGAGCGAGTACCAGTTGTGATTTCTTTTCATTTATTGTGTACCCTAGGCATGTTAGAACCCTTTTTACAAATGCCAGATGTTGAAGAAGAGTGTCCTTGTCCTCTGCTTGAATAAGACAGTCGTCCAGATAAGGATAAATGTGTATGTTTCTTTGTCTGCAGAATGCAATTACTGGTGCCAGGCACTTTGTAAAGACCCTGGGTGCAGTAGATAAGCTAAAGGGCAGTGCAGAGAATTGGCAATGCAAAAACCCTGCCTTGAAGCAGAGGTATCTTCTGCATGATTCCCTTACTGGGATATGCAGGTATGCCTCAAGTCTAGAGTCACTAACCAAGCGTTCCTGCCCAGCATAAGCAGTAGCTGTTATAAAGTCAGCATTTTGAATTTTGGAATGTCCAGGAACGTGTTCAAAATCGGTAAGTCCAGTATTGGACACCAGGCATGGTCTTTTTCTGAGTACCAGGAAAAGTCTTGAATAAAAACCTTGTCCTTTTTCCTTTTCTGGTACTGGTTGAATAGCCCCCATAACCATGAGGGACATAACTTGTTTCTAAGTCTCTGCCCACTGACTTTGTGGCAGATCTGGCCAACTGTTTGGAATTGGCAAAGTATGGAAATTAAATATGTACCCCTGGGATACTATGTTTAATATCCACTTGTCCTGGGTAATTAACTGTCAATTATGAGCATGAAGTGCTAGTTTTCCCCCCAAGGGGGCTGCCAAAAGATAAGTGCTTGGTGAAGGTAGACGGAAGTCATTGAGACTACTTACTGTAGGGTTGTGCTTTGTTTCCTCCAGATTTGGAGGAGGAGGCACCCCCCATTGCTTTGACCTGTAAGAACCCTGTGATTGGTATCTGGAGCCTTTTGAGTGCCTGGATTTGCCTTGAGTGGCTCTGTTGAACACAGGAAAGGACCAATTTTTACTAGGCCAGTGCCTACTGAACCTGGGTGGCTGCACTTGCAAGCAATCTTTTAAAGTTTGCACAGATTTAGCTTTGTCTTCCATTTTCTTTAAAACCTCTTCTGCCTTATTACCAAGCAGAGTGTCATACTGCAAGGGGGCATCCAACAATTTAGCTTTAACATGATCAGGCAGATTTTGCTCCTTGAGCGAGGCATGCCTTCTAATCACAGATCCAGTAACTGCGGCCCTGCAAGAGGCCTCCAAGGAATCAAAACCAAATTGCAAAGTATGCTTTCCAACCCATTCTGCTGAATGCAATAATTCCTGTAATTCTTTATTGTCCACACAATCAGAAATCAACATCATTTTCTGTTTCAATAAGCCCATAACATGCTGTTGATATTTACGCATATGAAGCTGGCAGTTTAAGGCCCTAATTTCTAAGGTTGCAGATGTATAAACCTTCTTTCCCCATCTATCTAGCATCCTGGAATCTCTATCAGAGGGGGTAGGATTTTTGGCTGTAGAGGCCTTTACACCTTTGGGACCCTGTGAGATGGTCTTAGGATCAGCAGCAGGATTTTTGAATAGAAATTTGTGGGAGTCAGGAACACTGTAATATCTGTCTGGCTTACTAGGAGCCGGAGGTAGGGAATCAGGAGCCATGCTTGATTCCGAAAACACATCATCAACAATGTCCAATACAGGAGGTATTGCCAAAGGCCTATGCTGAGGAAGAAGAAGGATATCCCTAACCCACTTTTTTGATTCAGAGAAATCCTGACTCTCCCAATGAAAATGTTCCCTTAAAGTATGCAAAGTTTCTCCGAAACAATAATCCTCAGGAGGAGATGCAGATGGGATGGATTCTTCTGAATCAGAATCCTCATAGGGTGGAACAGAAAATTCCTTATCAGAAGTGGAATCAGAAGAAAAGGAAACCTGATTTGAAGATTCACAATCAGTGCCTTGCCTAGGCCTCTTAGCGGGGGGGGGGGGGGGTTGTTAACCCCTGATCAAGGTAATTAAGTCCTCGGCCATTTTGACTGTGGCTCATGCATCGGTTTTTTAGACATAGAAGATGTTTTTGATCTTGTTTTTTGAGGCTGGCGTCGGTTTTATATAAAAAAGTTGAGGCCTGAAAACACTCTCAAAAGCTGGTGCCTGCTCAGCGGCTCCGGACCCATCAAAGGGAGAGACATCTGCGGGTTCAATACTCTGAGAATCTCGCGGCATACTGAACTCCGCATGGGTCTCGGTAGAGGCCTGCGACTCAAAAGTAGCGGGTATCAGGGTAGTGGAAAGCCCCTCGCTGAGTACCGGCAAACCGACAACTGGCTTAGGAGAAGTTTCTTCATCTGTTTTGGACCTCGACGGTCTGTCTCTGTCTTTTTCTTTGCATTTTTTTGTGAACTCTGGTAGTCAGATTGCTAACTGACAACATTTCAGGGTAATTAAATCTTGATCCAAAATATTTAGAATCAAAAATATACAGACGCTTAATAGTGCTTTGGTTAACTCTAGCACAAAACCGACAGCAAGGCACTTTATGAACTGGGCCTAGGCAAGGAACACAGTACAAATGAAAATCCTTACGAGGTATTTGCTTTCCACAAGTAATGCAATTATTAACTTTTACTGACATCGGTAAAGAGCAAGAAAAAGTTTCCCCAACAGGGAACTTGGCTTTAGTTTGAAGACTTCGGTTCTGAAACTCGAAAACGAAAATTTCAGGAGTCGGCCGACCGGCACTTGTGAATTGCTTCTGCTTCGGGCACCGTGCGGCAAGAAAGACGGATTAAAATGGCGTCGGCTGCATGTTTTATACCCCTGACGACCTGACGTCATGGAAAAGGAGACGGCAACCAACGCAGGACCCAAGACTTGTTATTCAGGCTGACTGAGGTCAACCTGCCAGCAGATTACCCAAATGTAATGACTGCAACAGTGAAACACGAAGAACATCTGCAAATTTTATTTTTGTGAAACCCATTGCTCCTTCTACTACTGAAACTGTCTGGGTACCCTTCTTCAACACTGCCCTCCTTTCTGCCTGTAAATCCTGGTATTTTATGAATTTGTGTCTTTCTGTACACAAGACACTAAGGCAAGGCACAGCCCCCACACAAGGAGGGTCCAGTGTTCACCAAATCCTCCCCCACACTCACCGCTAATTTATATATATATATATATATATATATATATATATATATATATATATATATATATATATCAACTCCAAGATCACACTACAGTGGGGAAAGGGCAGGTTTCCTTATTCCCACTTACCTATACATATGTACTCCATTCCATTCCCTTATGTTGACCAACTACGATTGCAATGAAATATAGGATCAGTTGGTCTTTTGAGGGAAGGAACTTTCGCTGGTCTATGTACAATGAATGGGCATTTAATGAATGTCCCATTCAATCGGTACACTTAGACCCATCCTCCCCTTATGCCTAGCCTAACCACCACTGTAGGAACATTTCTGTCTCTTCAGGATTCTGCTCTGTAAGTTTTTTCCATCCCTGGCACCAATGAGCATATCAGGATTGGCCACTTTTTTTTTTCATCCTGGGACTTGTGCACCAAGCTATCGTTTTTATTTTATAACCTACCTCTGCCCATGATATATGCTATATAAAATAGTCTATATATCAGTGTCATCTTGGTAAGATTTTGTTAAAACAGGATCCACCAAGTGAAATTACTCGACTTGAGGATGAATTCAGTTCCAGCAATACTACTACTACTCTCCTTTTCTTGCTGATTTTATCATCTCTAAATTTCGACCCCTAATGAGTTCCATTGGTTAGGAGCTATGTTAGAAGAGACTTCTTCTCTGACTGATAGATGAGAAACAGGTCTGACATCACCCTAACCACTTCCAAAAGTCGGAGTCATAAAAGACACTTGTAGAAAAAAAAAAACAAACAAAAAGATTCTAATAAAATAAAACTCTGTAAAAAACAAACTTCACTTCACTTATATATCTCAAATATGCTACAAAAAGTTATCTACTGTTCAACCCTGGAGGATAACATGCATTCAATCTAACCTCCAGGGTTGAACAGTAAAGAAGATTGTGTAGCATATTTGAGAAGGAAGGGGTTAAAACACTAAACCTGCAATGTCATGTGATGTAGTGTTCAAGTATTTAAATGAAATTATGGTCTTTTTGAATTCAGTCTGATGAAGTCTTATTGTTAGAAGACGAAAGTGCTTACTGTATTATTACTGGATTGTCTTTGAACATTTTTAATTAAAGTGAAGTTTGTTTTCTTACCGAGTTCTATTTCATTATTTTTAGTTAATCGGTTTACGTTATTTTTCTTTTGTTTTTAAACAAAACGATTCATCAACTTTATTAGTTTCTCACAAGTGGACTTAAGAGTCTCCAGTGTTAAAGGCTGTACAAGGGAAGGTGGGGGAAAATTTCTCTCAAACTCAAGTGTCCTGTGAGGTACTGGAAATGGTCACTAAAAGGAAGTCTAGTGTGTGGAAAAGGTGCCAAGAGGGCTATAAAACAACGTGCTTCTGTACACATAACAGGTAATATAACTGGTGGCCATGTGTCTGTGACTAGTGCTGTCTCTAGCTACCCACGGCAAGGTGATATAGCACCTGCGATTAATCATTATTTATAGATATCTTCAATATGTGTCACAGAGAAGTTTTGTCTGAAAAGCGTTGCTATGTCAGGCCTGTCAGAAACCCCTGTAAGAGAGTCCTCTTCCAGGCTGGAAATTATGGATCTGTCTTTTCAATAAGTGTTGTTTACCAGTATTAGGCTTCCAAACTTTCAGTTTGAGAGCTACATCCAAACACAGCCCAGTACTACCATCACTGTTATCCTGGAAGGGAAAGGGTGGACTGTACTAGATTCAAGTTTCACTGCAGATTCCATTCGGAGACACAGTATCAAGAAGGAACCTCTCCCGCTGCACCACTTATGGATCAGGTGACCAGTTAAGCACAGACTTTTAATTCTGACCTATGGCTTTAAAATGTAATCAACAGTCTTGAAAAGTAACCAAGCCAAAATTGTGGATTAGTTACTTTTAACCGGTCGACCTCACACCAGATATCTAATGAAAGGTAAATCTTTAAATGCTAATTCAAGTGATGCTGTTTTCTATATTCCTTTTTTAGTTCTAGATTCACTAAGTGACAAACCTCTAAAAAGGTTTCTGGCTTTAAATGCCAGTAGTGGTGCTGACAAAATACTACAATGACAGCAGTTAGGAATACAGTCATAAGATCCAAAGATCACCTGCTGATTGCCTTACTTTGGTAGTTAACTACACAGACAATTCAAAATCTTGGCAGGATTACAACTTCTATTTTCTTCTGGCACTAAACTCAAATGTACTTCAGTGATGACTGCAAGGATCAGATCCACAGTATGTAAAAAGCAGGGAAAAATGAGGTTTGTGTCAATGAGCATATACCTTAGCCCAGATGCACATCTTATGAACCTGGATGCCAAGACTTTTTACAGGACAAAAAGTCACAGTTAAGACCCGTTTCAAATATTCATTCAACATGAGAACTTATCTTTCCTCACTGTAGATTCTGTGGTCTGCTGCATAATCAAACTTTTTCCAAAACACCAACTTATGAACCACTCCGGAGATAAGTATTGGACTTATGGATTTTGGACAGAAATGATAAAGATACAAACACCCAGAGCTTTGGCAAAAGCAGGGGTGGGTAAATGGCAAAACAGGCAAGAAATGGTTAAAGCTCCTGCCCCAGTAATACTCTAATAGCCGTTACTTTGGTCTGACCTCAGACAATGTTTTCATTACCAACTAATGAACAAGAGGCACCTACAATCACAGGCCTACTTTTTCCGAGAAACTCAGCAGACATCAAATCAATTTTTAAAGTAATGTGGAGCAACTAAAAGATCTATTATTATACATTACTGAAAACAACTTTTTGTGTATGCACTTAATATACATGCAACTTTCTAAATGGCAGGAAGAGTAAACAAGTTGTGTGATTAAAATAATCCTAATAAGAAACAGCTTAACTACAGATATCTCTTGCTGCAAGCTGGCAGCAAACAAACACTACTGGATTCGTCCTAACAATCTATCATACAAAAAGCATCTGGTCTTCTCGCCATTTGTAACACCATTAAAAAAGTTTGTATAAAACAGTACCTCAACTGAAAAAAAGAAGTTATGTACTCACCATAACATTCATCACTGATGGGTTCGGAGCCGACATCTTGGCTCCGACACAGCCGTTAGCAAGCTCGAGGTTTACCAAAAGCTCGAGACCTAGCCCCTTATCCCATGATGCACTGCCTGGAATACCTCAGATCCTGTTTGCGGCGTGTACTACTTTTGTCAGATAATAATTATTCCAACAAAAAATAAAAAGGAATGCATAACCAGGATGAAGCTAGATTCCAGGTCAACTGTCAGCCAGGTGGTGATGGAGGGAGGGACGCGAGAATGAAGGCGAGACAGAACAACTCACATGGAACGTTATGGTGAGTACATAACTTCTTTATGTGAAGTTGTTCAATCTCACCATTCCTTCATCACTGATGGGTAGCGTCCCTAGCACCCCAAATCTCGGGTGGCTCACGGAAGTACATTTCTCAGGACTGTGGACCCGAAAGAGGCCCTGTCTCTGGAGGCTTTATCCACTTTGCAATGAGTGATGAAGGTATGAGGTTTAGACCAAGTGGCTGCCGCACAAACATTATCTAAAGGCACTTTGACTTGAAAAGCAGCAGATGTAGATACTGCTCTGGTAGAATGAGCTTTAATCTTTTTGAGGCAAAGGCATATTGGCAGCTAAATGAACAAAGGCAATACAATCAGATAACCATTTAGACAGAGTTGTTTTAGCCACTGGCCTACCTTTTCTGGTTTCTGAAAAGGATAAAAAGAGTTTGTCAGATTTCCTAATACCTTTAGTTCTATGCAGATAAAATCTGAGCTGTCTAAGATCAAGTTTTTGTAGCATACACTCTATTTTGTTAGAATGGTTGGGAAAGAAGACTGGTAACTCAATGACTTGATTAATATTAGTTTTGGAACAAACTTTAGGCAAAAAGGAATGATTTGTTCTGAGTGATACTCTATCAGGGTGAAAAATCAAATAAGGTGGTCTGATAGATCAGGCTTGAAGCTCCGTCTCTCTATGGGCAGATGTAATGGCCACTAGAAACAGTTTTCCATGATAAGAACTTCATTTCACAGGATGATGCTGGTTCAAAGGGAGGAAGAATAATCCGGGACAATAGTAAGTTCAGATTCCACGGTGCATAAGGAACTTTCACTGGGTGTCTGATGTGGAAGGTCCCTTTGAGAAAGGCTCTAGACAGCTTATGGGTCATAATGTTAAATCTGTTTATTCCCACGTGAAAGTTAGCAATGGCAGCCATTTGAACTCGTATTGTAGTTGCTGCTGAACCTTTGTTGAAAATCATAGTAAGGAATTCCACGATGGAGGATATGGGTGCTTTATAAGGGTCAATGTTCTGTTTGGAGGCCCATAAAGACAATCTTTTCCATTTGCTGAGGTATAATCTTCTGGTGGAAGGCTTTTAGGAAGACAACAAGATGTGTCTTGTCTCCTGAGAAATATTAAGCCTGGCTATGAGGGGAACTGGAGCAGACAAGCTGTGAGCTGCAGAGACTGTACAGAAGGATGGAGGCTCCCCCAACGGATGTGTCAGCAGGTCTGGAACCAGGTCCAGAATCCATGGTTCCTCTACTAGGTGCTGAAGTAGGAATGGGAACCAAATCTGCCGAGGCCAATGAGGGGCTATTAGAATTATAGTCCTCCTTAGCAATGAAGCTTTCTGTAGAACCTTTGAAATCATAGGGACTGGTGGAAATGCATAGAGAAGACCCAGGGGCCAATTGTGTACAAGTGAATCCCTTGGGGACTCCCCCGGTGGGGGGATCAGGGTAAAATAGCTTCTGCATTTTATGTTTAGATGACTGGCAAAAAGACTGCAGCAAGGCTGGCCCCATTTGCGGAAAATCCTGTCCACTATCTCTTGTTTGAAGGACCACTCGTGAGGCAATAAAATTGTCCTGCTCGGTTTGCCTGCTATCACGTTGGATCTTCCCGGGATGTGCATTGCCAACAGAAAACGCTAGGAGGCTACAGCCCACTGCCAAACTCTGAGGGCTTCTTGGCATAAGGAGTAAGATCTGGTCCCACCTTTTTTGTTCAAATACCAGACCACTGACATTTTGTCTGTCTGAATTGCAATGGTCCCGTGAGGAAAAGAGTCTTGGAAGTACTGCAATGTCAAAAGTACTGCGCTCATCTCCAGGATGTTGATATGCAAATATAACTCCTGTTCCGTCCATGTGCCTTGGACAGTCCTCTCCTGATAATGCCCCCCCCCACCCTATCAGGGAGGCGTCCGTGGTCACAGTGGCTATTGAAGGTGGAAATACAAATGGGCGACCTATGGTTACATGAGGAGACATCAATCACCAGTGAAGGTCTTTCTTGCACGAGTTTGTGATCATTATTGTGTGACTCATGGGAAGGTCCTGGTAAGACCACTGAGTGAAAAGTAACCACTGAAGTATTCTCGTATGCATTCTCGCTAGAGGAATGGCTATGATTGCAGCAGCCATCAGACCCAAAATTTTTTAACACTTCTGATGCTGGTGCTTTCGTCTTTGATACTAGAGAGGTGATTTGCTGACGCAGCAGAGCGATTCATTCTAATGGTAGCCTTAAAGTGATGGCTGAGGTGTCTAACTCTGCTCCTATAAAGTTTATATGCTGCAAAGGTGATAAGGCAGACTTTTCGAAGTTGGTGGTAATGCCCAACTGATTGCAGAGAGTCAGAGTGTGGTCTCTTGATTGAACTAGTTGATGACTAGTGGTGGCGGAAAGGAGCCAATCATCTAAATACGGAAACATCTGGAATCCAAGACGGCTTAGGTGAGCCGTTACCACTGCCATGCATTTGGTGAACACTCTGGGGGCTGAAGTGAGACCAAAGGGCAGGGCTTGAAACTGATAATGACTGGCTCCCAGCCTGAAACGCAGGTGCTCTCTGGTTGCCCTGTCCATTTTTATGTGGTAATAAGCATCCTTGAGATCTATCGAGCACATCCAATTGTCTTTCCCTAAAAAGGGAAGAATAGACTGAAGCGTGACCATCTGGAACCTCTCCTTCTTTACAAATTGGTTAAGGTCTCCAGTCTCCTGTTTTCTTTGGTACTAAAAAGAACCTCGAGTAAGTTCCGGTTCCTGTCTGGTCTGCTGGGACTGGCTGGATGACTTTTTTCCTAGCAACTTTTGGACCTCTGAAGTTGCTTGTTCCCTGTAACGGGGTGGTACATCCGGGATTTTCCTTAGGGTTTTTGGGAAGGAGGTGAATGGTATGATATATCCTCTGGAAATTATTCTCTGTACCCATTTATCGTTGGAGATTTTTAGCCAGGCGTGGGGATAAAGGGATAAGTGACCCCCCCCACTGCCTCCAGAGTAGAACAGTCGGGCTTCCCTTCAGGGACGCTGGTAAGGTTGACCAGAGAATTGATCTCTGTCACCTTGATGCTGCGGGCCCCCCTCTGCCGTGAGAGTGGCGTCTTCCGTTATTACCCCCTCCTCTGCCTCTAAAGGGGTATCACCACGGGTGTCTGGAAAGGCTGTGTGAGATTTTTGGAACCACATCTTGCCTCCCTTAGTGCCTTTGGGATAAGGCCACATAGGGGTGACAAAATGGACTCAGACGGCAGACAGAGTCTTCCCGTCTTGCTCACTCCTGGTGAGAGTTTCGCTCACTTTAGGCCCGAAGAGAGCGGTGCCATCGAATGGGGCATTGATGAAAGAAGACTTGCGGGGTTCCACGAAGGAACATAGGTGCATTCCAGGACTGTCTACGTAAGGCGATTCCTGAACCTGCAGCCCTACTCGAACCCTTGGCTGCATACAAAATGAGCTTCATGGATGAGTTTACTATGGAGTTAAGGGTAGCAAGCTGGGTGGTCACTTTTTTGGCAACTCCCGTAGCTACAGAACCCTGGAGAGTATCGCCTAACTCCTTGAGGAGATCTCTCTGTAGTCTAGTAAAGTGGGTCAGGTAGTTCAGCGATCACAATGAAAATGTTGCTGAACTGAAGATGTGTTTCCCGTATCGGTCCATAACCCTAGAATCTCTTAGGGGGATGGACCGGGGGATGGACCGATGAAGAAGTCTCAGATAATTCCTTCTTGGCAGCTGCTGCCACCACCATGGTATCAACAGGCACTCCTTTAGTCAGAAACTGCTTATCCGTGGGGGCAGCGATGAATTTATTAGGCCTCCAGGGAACAGGCTCTGTCGCGTCTGGTGACTCCCACACCCTATGAGAGATCAGCTGCATCATAGGGTGGAGAAACCCAAGAGGTGGAAGGTTGAGACCCGAAAGCCTTCAGTAGCACTGATATCCTCAGTAGGGCTTTTGGACTGCCAATCACCCCTCTGCCTAAGGATTTCAAGTATCTCCGCAAAGGAGATATCCTCAGATGGGGATAGTGGGGACCCTCCTGACTCACCTAAGTCAGTGTCTGATGTCAGAGACTCCTGTGGGGAGTCTAGGTGTCTCCTCTTGCACACCCTCTTCCTGGGAACCTCTTCAGTGGGAATTTCTGGAGAAGTCTCAGAAGAGCAAGGAACACCCTGTGGGGTTACCTGAGGCTCAGGGTCTCGACGCTGGGCTGGGATGACAGGAACAGAAGCAGAAGCAGACCCAGGAGCTATAGGGGAAGAAGAGGCTAAACCTGAAGCTGAGATTGTCATTGGGGACAAAGCTCTCCTCTTGGTTCCAATAGCCTCACAACTCCAACACAACGGAACCGAAGTCCCCAAAGGAACCGCCAGCTCCCTCTGCACCGAGGCCATGGGCTCCGAACTCGAGGTAGGAGCTGAGCTCACCTGAGCAGAGGCCCCGAGAGGGAGAGTCGGCACCGACAAGTCAGTGCGACTGCCCACCCCGAGCCGACTGGAGAGCGTGGGCTCCTAGACTCCATGGTTGGTGCCGATGAAGTCCAAGCAGATGGAGCCGATAGCGCAGAAGCAGGCCTTGGCTCCACAGGCTCTACAAGAATCAGGTCTGTTCCGTCCAGCTCCAAAGTACCGGTGTGGCTTGGAGGAGGAGTAGAAAAGTACAGTTGTGTACCTACCATAAATGTAGATGTGCTAGTGTATTCACTGCTACAGTCATTACACTTTGGGTTATCCTGCTGGCAGGCTACCCGCAGTCGGCCTGAATTCCAAAGTCCTGGACCAGCGTCGGTTGCTGTCGCCTCTTCCCCGACGTCAGTGCGCCAGAGGTATAAAAGATGCAGCCGACACCATTTTCTTCAGCTTTTCTTGCCCCAGATGTCAGGTGCCCCCAAAAGGGTAGGCTAAAAAACATTGCTTATAAAAGCATGCACTAAAATAAACAATACCTTCATCTACAAGCAAATACACCACATAGGTTGTATAGGATAGAGAAGAACAGATAAGCCCCAGCAAAGAAAGGGGGGTGGTGGGTGGGTAACCTGGACTGCAACAGTGAATACACTCGAACATCTGCATTTATGGTAGGTACACAACTGTACTATGTTCATCGTGTTTCACTGTTGCAGTCATTACACTTGGGTTGAATCCCAAAGCTGAGATTGGGCGGCTGGGTCTAAATAGAATTAGGAGTGGCTATTAAGGCCCTGCAGATCTGCAGTGGCAAAGCCTGCTCTGGATTTAGAGTAAAGAGGTAAGTGGTAGTGCTTAGGATCAATTCTTAGAAGGCCAGTTCCTGCTAAATCTGGGTGACTGTACCTGTAAGAAATCCTTCACTGTCTGCATAGATTTAGCTTTATCCTCCATTTTCTTCAATACCTCTTCTGCCTTAACACCAAACAAAGTATCATGCTGTAATGGAGCATCCAATAATTTTGCTTTAACATGATCAGGCAGAGTCTGTTCCTTTAACCAAGCATGCCTTCTAATAACAGAACCTGTTACAGCGGCCCTGCAAGAGGCCTCCAGTGAATCATAACCACATTGCAAAGTATCAGTTTAAAATCAAAATTTCATTCAAGATTATCGTGGTGAGTCTGTGGTTCTCTTTCCTTGGATACATTGCAAAGTAGGTTTTCCCACTTGTTCAGCTGCATGCAATAAATCCTGCAATTCCTTGTTCTCAGAACATTCAGAATTTGTCAACATTTTCTGTTTTAACAGAGACATTAAGTATTGCTGATATTTAAGCATATGAAACTGACAATTTAAAGCCCTTACAGCCAAGGTAGCAGAGTGTAAACTTTTTCCCCCATCTGTCCAGTGCCCTAGAATCTCTATCTGAGGGGACAGGTTTTTTTGCAGTAGCAGCCTTGACCCCTTTGGGGCCCCGAGAAATAGTTTCTGGGTCAGCAGCAGGGTTTTTATATAGAAATTTATGAGAATCTGGAAACCTGTAGTATCTGTCTGGCTTAACAGGTGCAGGAGGTAAAGAGTCGGGAGACAGGCCAGACTCTGAAAATACATCATCTACAATGTCTAGAACAGGTGGAATAGCAAGAGGTCTATGCTGAGGTAGAAGAAGAAAGTCTCTGCGCCTTTTCTTAGAATCTGAATAATCTCCCAATGGAAATGCTCCCTCATGGTATGCAGGGTTTCCCCAAATGAGTAATCCTCAGGAGGAGAAGCTGAAGGAATAGATTCTTCAGCATCAGAATCCTCATAGGGAGGAATAGAGTATCCCTGTTCTGAAGAGGAGTCAGAGGAAACGGAAACCTGATCAGAGGAATCATATTCAGTATCTTGCCTAGGCCTCTTATCAGGAGGGGGATGGGAACCCCGATCAAAGTAATTAGGTCTTCGGCCATTTTGAGCATCTGTTTCTTAGGCATGGAAGTCTGTCCTGGAGAATTCTGTACTTGTTTCCTTGTCTTTAAAACTGTTTTAGTCTTTGTCTTGGATGCTGAAGTTGGCTTGATATAAAGCTGTGTAGGTCTGAAAACACCCTGAGAAGCTGATGCCTGCTCAGCGGCTTTGGACCCATCTGAGGGATTTGTTTCCAAAGGCCCAATACCTTGAGTATCCAGAGGCCTAGTTGTCTCCACATGGGAGTCGGAGGCGGCCTGTGGCTCTGAGGTAAGCGGGTGTCAGGGGCTGCGAAAGAGAGCCTCACTGAGAACTGGTGACTGGTCTAGAAGAGGCTTCGCCGTTGGTTTTGGACCTCGGATGCCTGTCCTTTTCTTTTTCCTTGCGCTTTTTATGAATTCCGGTCGTCGGTTGTTCCGACGGCATTATATAGTTAAACCTTCGGCCAAAATAATGAAAAGCAAAATCGTACTGACGCTTAATAGTGCGTTGGTTAAATCTAGCACAAAACTGTAAACTAGCAACGTCGTTATCAGGGCCTAGGCAAGGAATATAGTAAGAATGAAAATCCTTATGAGGTATTTGCTTCCCACAAGAAATACTATTGTTAACTTTTTCTGACATCGGTCTGGAGCAAGAAAAAAGTTTCCCCAACAGGGTACTTAGCTTTATAGGAGACTTCGGATCTGAAATTCAATTTCGAAAATCTCAGGAGTCGGCTGACCTGTTACTTGCCAACTGCTTTTGCTTCAGGCACCGCGCGGCAAGAAAGACGGAAGAAAATGGTGTTGGCTGCATCTTTTATACCCCTGGCGCACTGACGTCGGGGAAGAGGTGACAACAACCGACGCCAGACTAGGACTTTGGAATTCAGGCCATCTGCAGGTAGCTTGCCAGCAGGATAACCCAAGTGTAATGACTGCAACAGTGAAACACGATGAACATCGTCCATAACAGGGGTCTTCGGTTCTAACGCAACGGTCAGAGCCAACAATTTGAAGAGTCCTGGAGCCTTCAGCAGCTTCTGCACCAGTCGATCCATGTCTGAATCAGAAAGGCTGACAGAAGACCTAGAAGATTTTACAGAAGGCAAAGATTGAAGAAAGGGAGAAGCAGGAGTCTCGGATAATGGCTTCAGGGACATAGGCCAGCTCCGAACAATGGAAACAATCGACTCTGAAAGCATTGGAGCTGATGTTCCAGCAGATTCTCCCAGTTTTGCAGTCTTATGCTTCGATGACTTAGAACTAGAAGCCATCGAAGATTTTGATGATATAGGGGACTGACCAGCCCCCAACCTGGCTAGACAAAACCTCATCAAAGGAATGTTTGAGCAGGCCTCTATTAATTTAGCCCAAACAATATACACATTGCGTATGTCCATCGGTGATGGACATTTTTGTCCACAATCTGGACATTTTTTGAAGCCTGATTTAGGTTGTTTGTCTTTGTCCTGTGACATCCTAAAGTAAACTAAAAAAACATTTAAAGAAGTTGTTACTGCACAACTAAAATAAAGACAACTGCTGTTAACTATAGAGTTAGTTGTTAATTCACAACTATGCCCTGACAAGTAGGCCCAAGGGGCACTTTAAAAACTATACTTTCCTAATACAAAAGATAAGATGGGAACAAGAGGTAAACAGTAAATAACAATAAATAAAAATTAGTTATTTGAAAGAAAGAATTTAACTTGCGTAAATCCTATTTTTCTCCAATAAAGGAATCAAGCTCTGGAAACACACAAGATCTGTGCCGCGACAAACTAGATCAGAGGTATTCCAGGCAGTGCATCAATGGATAAAGGGCTAGATCTCGAGCTTTTGGTAAACCTTGAGCTTGCTAACGGCCGTGTCAGAGCCAAGGGATCAGCTCCGAACCCATCAGTGATGAATGAACGGCAAGATTGAACAACTTCACATTATATGTTTAGTTTGTTGACATTATGCAAATTAATAAAGAAAAATATTTGTATCAGTGAAAACAGTACCTCTATATTATATTCTGCTTCATCTGTAACAATTCTAGCTGTGATATCTTCACCATCAATGTGAGCCTGTACCTTTGAGTCTTGCTCTCCTATAAAATAAATTAGGAGAGAAACACACGATAATGCTTGAATAATACCAGTGACTTGTTAGATATCAGTAACCAAAGTCTACTGCCAATCATGAAAAGGAAAGGCATAAAGTATCAGTCATACATTTGAAAATTACAGTATGTTATTTGTGCGAATTGATGAACCCTTTGTAGACAGAATTAGGCACAGACCAGTAGACATTTAGAGTTAATACTGAATAATAGACTGTTTTCTAGAAATGTTATGAGAAACAGAAGCTATTCTGCTAAGTAAGAGTCTTAACCAGCAATAAAGCCTCACTCAGCATTTAAATAAAATTCCAAATTAACACAAACTATTTAAAACGTAGTGGTGGAGTACCCCTCAAAAAGGCATTTGATAATTTCAGTGAAGCAACAGGAGTACAATCCTCTTCCACATGAAAATTAGAGATGGCAGACACTGGACCTTGATATCAGAATAACTAGCACCTTCCCGAAACATTCTAGTTAGGAAATACAAAAGAAAAGAGAGCGGGGCCGAAAAAGGATCCATGTCCCTGGAGGAAATTCAAATAGAAAGTCTCTTCACTTACTGCTGTAAACCCTTCTAGCAGAAAGTTTCTGACAGGATGTCAAGATACCAAGGACATGGGAGAAAAGCCTGGACTTCCTGGCAATAATCTGACTTACAGAAACCGTGCAGTTTGTTTCAGGGCTTTTATGCCCAGGTGAGGCTTGCTGGAGAGATGAGAGAAGAGGTCTGGGAAAAGGTTCCAGCACCCAGGGAGGATGTATTAAGTGAGGCCACAGAAAAAGGAACTACACCTGATGAGGCCAAAAGGGGCAAATGAGGATCATGGCTTTCTGAAGAATCTTCAGTATGAGGGGAGTGGGCAGATAGCATATGAGAGACCCAGAAGACAAGCAAGGGTGACTCCCTCCTCATGAAGCAAGGCACAGTAGCTTCTGTATTTGGTGCTGGATATGGTCGCAAAAAGATGGCAGCACAGAGGTCAAAATGGCTTAACACCTGGGCAGCCATCAATTGATGAAGAGACATTCTTGAGGCGGCAGAATGTACCTGCTGAGCCTGTCTGCTGAAACACTGCAATGCACATCTTGGAGAAAGGCAACCAGAAAGCATTAGGAAGACATCAGCCACTACCAAACACTCATGCCTTCTTGACATAATGAGTATGAGCATGTTTCCCCTTGTTTGTTGATGTGCTTGACCACAAACATGCTGTCTGTCTGAATCGAAATCACACCCCTGGGGAGGGGAGTCCTGAAAAGCCTGCAATGTTATGGGGGCAACCCTAATCTACAGGGCATGATATGAAGACTGACCTCTTTGGAAGTCCACCTGCCTTAAACCATCCTTCCCTCAAAATGACCCTTCCCCCCACCCAGGAAAAATCTCTAGTCAAAGGGGCCAGTTGAATAAAGGGGCAATCTAGACAGAATAGAAGAATCTCCAACCACCACTGAAAGCATTGTCTGCATACCTTCATGACAATGATGGGAAATTGCATGTGGTGGAACAACACAGATTACTGAACTAAGACAGCCCACTAACAGTCTCAGAAACTGGCATGAGGGACAAGTTATAGAGACTGCCATGGACCCTAAAAGTTGGAGAATTCATCTGGCTGGAGGTTTCTTATGAAAAAGAACTGCTGATGCCTGTTGCCACAGACTAATGATCTATTTGGAAGATCTTATGCTGATGCTATCCTAAGAATTCTGTTTTCTAAATAGGCATTAGTTTGGACTTTTTCCATGCTGAATGCAATCCCTAGTTGGGTGAATAAAGTACAGTTGTGTACACTTACCATAAATGTAGATGTTAGAGTGTATTAACTGTTGCACTCATCACACACGGGTTATTTGCCTGCAGGTAGCCCTAAGTCAGCCTGAATACCAGGGTCTTGGGATTTCTGCATCAGATGCTGTCACTTCTTCCATGACGTCACATCATTAGGGGTATAAAACATGAAGCAGATGCCATTACATCAGTTTTTCTTGCCCCAGATGTCAGGAGCCCTCAAAATAGGAAGCAATTACATGGTGTGGAACACCTCCAGTAAAAAGTAAATACCATTGCCATAAGATATAGCCAAAAAAGAGGATAGGTAGAAAGTATAGAAATGTCAGGGGGGGGGCTGGAGGGAGGATAATCAGGACTGCAACAGTGAATACACTCAAACATCTGCATTTATGGTAAATGTACACAACTGTACTACGTTCTTCGTGTTTCACTGTTTCAGTCATCACACTTGGGTTGATTCCCAAAGCTGAGGAAGGGTGGAGGCAGTCAAGAAGTATTAGGGCTTGCTAGCAGGTCTTGTAAGACTGCTGTAGCAAATCCAGCTCTGGATTTAGAAAAGATAGGTAAGTGGTAATGTTTGGTAAAGGTGTGTACTGAACTGCAGGTTGCAGCTTCCAGGATGTCCCTGGTGGGGACTCCCCTGAGAAGTGCTGCAGAGGTTGAAGTAGCCCTATTGGATTGTGTTCTGATCCCCTGTGGGGTAGGTTTTCCATGGTGCTTGTAGCAGAAATGGATGCAGTGTGCTATCCATTTGGAGATGGTTTGCTTTGAAATGGCCTTGCCCTCTGCCCCTGTAGCAAAGCTGACTAGCAGCTGGTCAGATTTTCTGAAAGGTTCAGTCCTGTCAAGGTAGAACCTAAGCTGTCTGTGCATGTCCAAGGAGTGCAGGGTCCTTTCCCCTTTATTCTGAGGATTAGGAAAAATGGTTTGTAAATGGATGGATTAGCTTAAAGCCACACTGGATACCACCTTGGGCATAAATGATGGGTTAGTCCTGAGGGAAACCCTGTCCGCATGGAAGGTAATGAGGGGTTCCACATCCGTAAGGGCCTGTAAATCAGACACTCTTCTTGCTGAAGTGATGGCTAAAAGTAAGGCCGTTTTCCAAGAGAGGAATTTTAACTCTGCTGTAGCCGCAGGCTCAAAAGGGGGAAGCGTGAGCTTTTCTAGTACAAAGTTAAGGTCCCAGGCAAGAGTGGGAGCTCTCCTTGGGGGTCTTATACCTCCTCTCAGGAACTGTTTGACCAGAGGGTGAAAGAAGAGGGGTGGGTTCAGTGTTGTAATGAGCTGAGATGGCAGAGGCATGGATCTTAACTGATGAAAAGGATAGGCCTTTGTGGAGCAGCTCTGCTAGATAATCTAAGATTTGAGGTAAGGTGGGCACAGCTGTGTGCTTTCCCTGACACTGGCTCCAAGAACAGTATCTTTTCCACTTTTCTGAATAGGATTCCCTAGTACTAGGCCTCCTGGCCTCAAGGACGACATCCAGCACCTGTTTGCTGAGGGTAGCTGGTGATGTATTCAGGGAATAAGCCAAGCTGCTAGGTTCAGGGTTTGCAGCTGAGAATGCAAAATCTGACCCTCCTGCTGGGACAGCAGATAGGGGGGGTCTGATGCAGGTGCTAGGGTGGTACTGTTGTCAAACTGCATAAAAGTGGGTACCAGTACTGAAGTGGCCAGTCTGGTGCAATAAGGATTGTCCTTGGCTTGCCCTGTTTGATCTTGAGTAGTACTTTCGAGAGGAGGGGCAGAGGGGGAAAGGCATATATTGAGATGTTTTCACATGTAAAAGGATAGGGCATCCTCTTTCCAAGCTTGGCTATGGGGAGTTCTGGTGCAAAATTTGCTCAATTGATGGTTTTGGGGGGGGGGGTGAAGCGGTCCACCTCTGGTGCCCCCCACCTGTGGATTAGAAGCTTGAATGAGTTGGGTTCCAGTTTCCACTCGTGTGGGTCCATTAGATTTCTGCTTAAGTTGTCTGTCAGTGAATTTTGTTTGCCTGGCAGGAATTGAGCTTGCAGGTGCACTTTGTTGCTCAAGGCTGTGTTCCACAGAGCCATGGCTAACCTGCAGAGTGGGTAGGAATGAGTTCCCCCCTGCTTATGTACCACATGACTGTGGTATTGTCTGTCTTTACCAAGAGTTGTCCTGGAAGGATAAGGTATTTGAAGGCTGTCAGTGCATTCTGTACAGCTAACATTTCTTTTTGATTGATATGCAGGTGCATTTGTCCTGGGCTCCATTTGCCTTGAAAGCATTTGCCTGTCATGTGAGGCCCCCATGCATAGTCTGATGCGTCTGTTGTCAGGGTGTGGGCGGGGGGTTGAGTGAAAGGGAGTCCCCTGTTGTGGTTGCAGGCCTCTGCCCATCAAAGGAATTCTTCCCTGAGGCAAGGAATGATATGAATCACTGTTTCTAGGTTTGAGAATGTTGACACCAGAAACTTTTTAAGTACAACTGAAGTCTCCTCATATGCAGTCTTGCATATGGAATTAGGACAATGCATGAGGCCATGAACCCTAGGGCTTGCAGTATTTTTCTGGCAGATGGCTGGGTTTGGGTGGCCAGTAATTTGTCAAATAAACCTGCTTTTCTGGAGTGAGGAATGCCATCTGGGAAGTTGTGTTCAAGCTTGCTCCCAGAATACAATTTTTTGGCTGGGTACCAGATGTAATTTATTTTCGTTGATGGTATACCCCAGAGAAGTTAGGAGTCTCTTTACAAATGTCAGGTGCCGAAGTTGCAGTTCCTGACTGTCCACCTGAATAAGGCAATCGTCCAAGTAAGGGTAAATTTGAAGGTTTCTCTGCCTGCAGTATGCAATGGCTGGAGCCAGGCACTTTGTGAATACCCTGGGCGCAGTAGATAAACCAAAGGGAAGTGCAGAGAACTGACAGTGCACGGAGCCTGCCCTGAAATGTAGATATTTCCTGCAAGATTCCCTTAAGGGGATTTACAGATAAGCCTCTTTTAAGTCTAGGGTGACCAGCCAGGAGTCCTTGGCTAGCATAGGAAGCAGTTGTTGTAGTGTATGCATTCTGAACTTTGGTACCACCAGGAAGGTGTTGAGAATTGACAGATCCAGGATAGGGCGGCAAGAGTTCTCTTTTCTGGGCACCAGAAACAGTCTGGAGTAGAAACCCTGTCCCCTTTGCTCTGTTGGAACAGGTTGAATAGTCCTGATACTGAGAAGAGAAAGTACTTGCTTTTGAGCATCTGCTCACTGGTTTGGAGGAAGGTCTGGCAATCCGCTTGGGGCTGGCAGTGAGTGGAAGTGGAATCTGTATCCCTGGGATACAATGTTTAAGGCCCATCGGTCCTGGGTAATGTATTCCCAATTTTCTGCATGCAGGGCGAGTTTCCTCCTAGGGGTGCAAGCACTTGGGCATGGCTGGGAAGGATGAAGGACAAGTCATTATGAACTTTTTCCATAAGGGGGTGGCTTACCACTCCCTGTTTTTGAGGTGGGAGCACTCCATTGTTTAGATCTGTGCATACCCTGAGACTGTAGTCTTTGTGGTCTGTTGCCCCTGGGTTTGGACTGAGAAAGCCTGGGAGGGACTGGAAAAGACCAATTTTTGAAGGTCAATGCCGACTGAATCTAGGTGGTTACACCTGTAAGAAATCTTTAACAGTTTGCATGGATTTAGCTTTTTCCTCTATCTTTAAGAACAACTTCTGCTTTTGTACCAAAGAAACATTATTGGTTTAATGGAGCATTTAGTAATTTTGCTTTGACATGGTCTGGCAAGATTTGTTCCTTCAGCCAAGCATGCCTTCTCAGAACAGACACAGTGACAACAGCCCTGCAAGATTCTTCTAAGGCATCGAAACCACACTGTAAAGTATGTTTACCAACTTGGTTTTCAGAATGCATCAACTCTTGTAAATCTTTATTTTCTGCACAGTCAGGAATCAACATGTTTTGCTTAATTAGTTCCATAATATGCTGCTGGTACTTCAACATGTGAGACTGGCAATTTAAACCCCTGATGGCAAGAGCTGCAGAGGTATATACCTTCTTACCCATCTGTCTAAAGCCCTGGAATCCCTGTCCTAAGGGGTAGGGTTTTTGTCTGTAGTAGTCTTCATACCTTTAGGTCCCTGGAAAATGGTCTCTGGATCTGCAGTAAGATTTTTAAAGAGAAATTTGTGAGAGTCAGGTACTCTATAGTACCCGTCAGGCTTTCTAGGAGCTGGAGGTAAAGTATCAAGGGTAAGACTTGATTCCATGAAGATATCTACAATAGCCAGGACAGGGGATATAGCTAGAGGCCTACACTGACGCAAGTCTAAAAATTCCCCGAGTCTTTTTGGACTGAGGGTAATCCTGACATTCCCAGCGTAAATGCTCTCTTAGAGCATGCAGGGTTTCACCAAAAGAAAGGTCCTCTGGAGGTGAGGCAGAAGGAATGGAATCCTCTGCATCTGAATGCTCATAGGTGGATAAGGGTATGTCCTGGTAATCAGAGGGGTCAGAGTCATCGGACTCATGGTCTGTAGAATCAGAAGGAAATTCAATTCTTTGTCTTTTAGAGGGGGAAGGCTGGCTTCCCCTAACTAAAGTAATAAGGTCTTCAGCCATTCTAAGCATTTGTTTCTGAGGCATGGGAGCTTGAGAATGCGCTTTGGTCGTTGGTTTCCTACGCGTAGTGCGAACTCTGGGCCTGAGAAATTCGGTAGTTTTAGTCAAAAATAAAGTAGTCTGTTTAATACGAACATTGGAAGGTCTGAATACACCCTCAGAAGCTGGTGCCTGCACAGCAGCGCCGGACCCATCCAAGGTAGAGACATCCGCAGGTTCCATAGTCTAAGAAGCATCTTGCAGCATACAAGATTCCGAATGGGTCTCAGTAGAGGCCTGCTAAACTGTAGAAGTGGGTATCAGGGGCTGCGAAAGTGCCTCACTGAGTATCGTCGGACTGGCAACTAGCCTAACAGAAGTGTTGTTGGCTGTTTTGGACATTTGCAGTCTGAATCTGTCTTTACCCTTACATTTTTTTGGAAGATCAGTAGTCAGATGGTTTGAAGTCATTTCAGAATACGGAGAACGAGAGTGAAAGAATTTAGTGACAAAGATAGCCCGACGAAGAATAGTTTGGGCATTGAACAAGGCACAAAACCGACAACGAGGAACGTCATGGTCTTGGCCTAAACAGATGATGCAGTAAGAATGAAAATCTCTGTGAGGTATTTGCCTTCCACAGGCAAGACAATTGTTTTGACATCGGTTAGAGCAAGAAAAAAGGATCCCCAAAGGGGTACTTAGCTTAAGAAGACTTCAGGTTTGAAACACGAAAATTTCAGGTAGAGGCCGACCGGGACTTGCAAACTGCTTCTGCTTCGGGCTCCCACGCGTCAAGAAAAGCTGATGTAATGGTGTCGACTGCATGTTTTATACCCCTGAAGACCTGACGTCATGGAAGAAGCGACAGCATCCGACAAAGAAATCCCAGGACTCTGGTATTTGGGTCGACTGAGGGCTACCTGCAGGCAGATAACCCAAGTGTGATGACTGCAACAGTGAAACACAAAGAACATCTGCAGTAAGGTATTCCTGACTTGAAGTAGTAGATCCCCGGAGTCAACAGTTATGAACCAGTCATCTAAACGGAACACCCTGAAACCTTGCAGTGTGAGATGAGCTGTGACCACTGCCATGCATTTGGTGAACAAAGGGGGGGGGGGTGTATGTAGTGAGACCAAGGAGCAGTGCCCTGAACTGAAAATTAAAGTCTCGCAGCCAAAAGTCGAAGAACCTACTGGACCATCTTGCCATTTTTATCTGACAGCACGTGAAGTGAAAGTCTACTAAGCACATCTAGTCATCCTTCCTCAGAAGAGGCAAAAATTAACTGAATCATGACCATCCAGAATTTTGTCTGTTACTCAAATTGGTTCATATGGCTAAGGTTAAAAATAGGCCTAGGTTCCATTTTTTTTCTGTTTGGAAACAAAAAGAATCCTGAATAGACTCCAGATGCTAGCTGGTCTGATGGACCTCTTAGCTTGTACAGCAGCTTTATGATTTCTTGGACAGTTGCCTTTCTCTGTGGGGGTGGAATATAGGAAGTCTTTTTGAAGAGTTTGGGGGCAGGGAAGTAAAGGGGATGATGTAAGCCTCTGGATATTATTCTCTGCACCCATGTATCTTGGGTGATGGCCATCCAGGCTAGCACCCCAAAATGGCTTCCAGAGTGCAGCTGTCGAGCAACATTTTAGAAGGGCTGGAAGGATCTGTTGGTGAAGGGGGTCTCAAAACCCTTGGTTCTGCTGACCACTTCTCCCATGAGGACGTCCATTGGTGTTCTCCCCTATGCCCCAGGGGGGTCTATTGCCAGAAGCATGAGGAAAACCCTATTACTTCTAGAATCAAAGCATCTTACCACCCTTTTGGTTCTGGAGAAAGTCCTTTAAGAAGTGGAGAAGCAGATACGAACAGTAGACAGGGTCTTGTCAACCTGTTCACTTCCGGAATGTGTTTCTTTAACCTTGTGGCTAAAGAGAGTGGGCCCATCATAAAGGTCAATCAAAAGAGATGTTGTCAATCAAAAGAGATGTTGTGCAGTTCTCCATAAAATAGCAAAGATGCATCAGGGTGTGGCAGAGAATTGCAATGCCAGTGCCCACTGCTCTAGAAGTGCTATCACTGGAAAACAAGTGCATGGACATGTTAGCAACAGACTGGAGGGGTAGTCAACTGTCTCGCCATGGTTTTACAGGACTTTGCAGTTAAGGATCCTGACAGGGACTTGGAGAGTTCATTAGTCAAGCCTCTTTAAAATGCATCAAGTGGGCTAAATAAATCAGTGCCCGTAATGTAAATGTTGCTGAAGCGTAAACTCGCTTTCCAAACCTATCCAACACCGACTCCCTGTTAGTGGGATGGACAGCACAGCTTCCCCCGAAAGCTTTTTCTTTATTGTTGCTGCTACCACAATAGAATCTACAACAGGAACCTTGATCCTGTGTGGCCTGATTTTTTTTACAGAAAACAGAATCCTTTCCGTTTTTCTTGGGATTGACTCTATGCCCCTTTCCTTTCAAGCCAACCAAGAGACCAAATTAATGAGTTCATTGGCAGGAGAGACCACCCAGGAAGTAGATGGGCAGATCCAAAGGCCTACAGAAATATAGACTCTTCCAGGGAGGGGGCATTAGTCGACCATTCTCCTGTTATCTTCCAGGAGGGATCTAGGAAAAGCCTCCCCTTCCTTAAAGTCAGTATCTTCAAGTAAGGAACTCCTGAGGAAGTCCACATGCCTCTTTCTGCAAGTATGCTTCTTGTGTGCATCAGTGGTAGGAAGTACCAGGGAAGACTCAGAAGCCAATGAGGAGTCCATAACCCGAACTGTATCAAGATCTCTCAAAGCTAGCTATCTCATGATAACAGAAGAGGAGGATGAGACAGAATATTACAGCAGAGGTTGGGATGGTTCCAAGCATGAGAGTGACAACTCTTCCCTAGAGTTACAGAGAACTATTTCAAAAGCCTAAAAAAGTCCAAGTTGAAACTGGCCCAGATGGTAGGACTGTGGGATCTGATAAGTCTGACAAGGAATGCCCCAAGAGCTGATCTAGCTCAGCTCCAAGGCAGACACTGGAAATTAGCAGTAAACAGGTAAGAGTGCCAACAGAAAGGGAAGGATCAGAGAGCCTCACAGTCACACACACACACACACCTCTTGGCTCCAGGATCCTTCAAGATCCGATGCTATCAGAGTAGAACAAGTAAGAGATACTGTCAGAATCAAACACACCCACACTACTGGCTCCAATGCATGTAATCCAATGGCAAAAGACCCAAAGTTCAGATCAGTGAAGGAGATACCAAAAAGAGGTATTATACAGACAGTTCCACGCCCTCCAAAGGCAGGAGGTGCAGGGAGGGCATCCACTGAATCTGGGACCTCAAAAACTTCCTCATCCTATCCATATCTGCCTCAGGCAGGTTCCTCGAAGACCGCATGGACCTTAAGAAGCGATTTATAGCAGCCTAGGAGACCTATAAAAGGATCTCTCCTGGGGAAAACAATGGATACCTGACTGGCTCCAATGAAAACCTTGCTTCCACATTAGGAAGAGGAGTAGATAACCTGAACCTAGTGGGTTCCAAAGGAGTTAGACCTGAAGATTTTGTAAGCTTTGGGACTAGGCTCAAGGGTCCCAAATGGTCGAGAAATCTCTTCCAGGTTTCTTTCTCAAGGAACATCTCCACCTCTGAAGATTTTTCACTGGAAGACTCCATTTCTTTTTCTCGATCCTTACCTTTTGTTTTGTCTCCCTTATTTTCTTCCCAGGATTTCTAACTACAGAGACAGCTGGATTGGGAGAAAGTCAATTTCCACATTGTGGCTGGGAGAAGACCTGTAAGTAACAGTTTTAACTTATGGTGCAAAAGAGTCCTAGCTGAATGCAAGGAACAGTCTGAACAGGTGGGAAGACTCCAAGCAACAGAGACACTTTGAATGTGGGTCTTGAGGAGGAATGGTATGACTACAAGTGGTATACTTCTTAAAACCCAAGGACATGTCAGGTGAAATAGGATAAGCCAACAAGCTGGAAAAGAAAAATTTCAAGAAACACCAAAGCACAAAAAGCTACGCTACACACATACTACCAACAAAGAACCTAACACTATTATCTACACCACAACCTATGACTTTTTTTAGGGGGGAGTTAAGAAGTTACTTGTGAGTGTTTCTGCCATTTGACACTGAGCTAATAGGAGGAAAGGCACTGAGCAAACCCTGATCTGTGATATATAACATTAAGTATCCTGTTTTTTGCTTACTTTTACGAGTTATTTATAGCACTTTTATTGTCTGCTGCATACTTTTCTAGCTAGTTTCATTGTGTGTGAGGTATTAACTGGAAATTTTCTACATTTGTTAAGCACCTGTTTGGGTTTGTTTGCTCTGCTACTTGATGGCTTTGCAGTTGCCCGCTCCTATTGTAAATTTGATCTGGGACACTCCTCCCAGTTTAGTGTCATTACCGCATTCTACCTAATACAAGGAGAACATCTGAGAAGGCCAAAACACTTACCTCTTAACCTTGAGTTATCTTCTGCTCCTCCTTACTCCCTTTCCACTTTACAAAAAAAAAATTAAGCTGGTTTCCTGCTTTTCCTGTAAGTAGTGTAGTCCAGATGCAGAGTTGCTGTTTCCATGACTGTTTGTAAGCTTCTGAGCTCCCGCCGCTTAGCTAAAGTTAAAATATTCCCGGCGCCATAAAGTCTTCTCTTCAAATTTTCCCTTAGAACTAGCCAGTTTTTTTAGTTTTAGCACTCATATCTGTTTCTTTGAGCTTAGCACTTGTTCAGAACTCATTGTAAACCTTAAATAAGCTACAAATTACTAGAGCACTCAACTTTCCTCACTTGCCTAGAGGAAAACAGTTTTAGTACTTAATGAGCACCTATCCAGGCATGTCTAAGGTTCAACTCCCAGTGTTATCTCCTGTCTACCTGATGAATCTGGGCATCTTGGGGCAATGCAGCAAATGCCTCTTGTACACAGACAACCCTCTCCTCCTACCACCCAACACTACAACCTATGAGAGATGCACTCATACAGCCAAACTTGAAAGCAAAGATCTCTTCACCCAAGAGTGGACTAGAGGGTCAAGAGGAGAGGGTAAACTCTTGCACCACACCACACTCATCACATAGCCCCTCAAAACCTACACCACCAAAACACACAACTAGAAACACAAAACACACACCTACATTCGCGGAGGCTCTCAATAAAAATATGCCAAAGCAACAGGGACCTCCAAATCAGAAATGCAAACAATCTCCACCCCCACAACACAACCCAAATGACATACAGCCAACACATTTAGTGTGCCACTCAACCACAGGCCATAAGGCATAACAACGTACCCAACACTAGAGTCATAGGTGACTCTATAGTCAGGCACACTGATGTTCCAGTCACCAGGCTAAACAAGGAGAAGGTTACTGTCAGCTGCCTGTTGGGTGCTAGGATCTGCCACATAATACACGCACTCAGGTCATTCCACAACAAGTACAAATATGACTCTGTCATTGTCCATGTTGGTGTGAATGACCTGAGATGTACCTCCCTGGACTACATGAAAAGAGACATGAAGGAGCTGTTTGATCTTGTAGTCCAGTCAGGTATGACCCTATCTCTGAGTTGCATCCTGCCATCACCCAGAATGATACCACAGTACAAGGACAAAATGATGGACTTCAACAATTGGCTAAGCTACTGGTGTCATTCTAAGGGGATCCAGCATTTGTCTGCTTGGGATGACATGATCAACAAACCACGATGCCTCTGCCAGAGATGGCCTGCACCTGTTGCCCTTGGGATTTTGGATACTGGCTAAGGCTCTTGCCACCCCCTATAGTGCCTTTTTTAGGCAAGGTTCAAATGACAAACTCACCACCGTAAAAGGTACAAGCAAGCAAAATCTGAGGGTAATGCTACTCAATGCTAGAAGTCTGAATCTCAAAATGCATTCACTCGAGGCACTCCTTAAAATGGAGAACATTGACATCTGTGCAGTGAGAGAGACTTGGTTCAAGGCTCCGGAGAGCACCTCTGCATTACCAGGCTATAATTCATACCACACCTTTCGGCCACCTAACCTGGACTGAAACACTAAAGGCGGAGGTGTGTCCATATTCATTAAGGATATCCACACCTCCAGGCTAGCTGCTCAGCATAATGCATCAGAGCTTATCCAAGCGCAACTAACTCTGGGCAAGACCGCAATCCAAACTGTAGCTTGCTACAGATACCATGCCCCAGGATTCCCACTTCTCATTTCTTGACACACTGGAAAATATTAGAGTACAACCTAACACCCTAATAATGGGTGATTTCAACTACCCCACCATTAACTGGGAAAACTACTCATGTACCAACTCTTTTGATCAACGTTTTCTGGAATTCATAAATTCCAACGCCTTGGATCAACTTATCCACACCGCCACCAGGGGCAGCAATATCCTAGACCTGGTCATTACCAACATGGGCAACCGGTGTTCCACACCAGAGGTCAATTGATCGTTGGTCAGATCCGATCACAAGCTAATTACTCTAGACATCCACATCCCGCCCCCAACCCCCCATTAGGGAAACCACTATAAAAAATTTCTCCAAAGCCAACTTCACACTTCTTAAGACAGAAGTGGCAAACTTCACAACACCAATGCAGACGGACAATAGAGGTACGACTGTTGAATCCTACACAAATACACTTTATAAGCACTTACACAAGTGCATGGATCATGCAATCCCTAACAGAACCAAGATGCTATCCTCCAAAAAAAGGAAGCCAAACTGGCGGTCCCCTGCCATAAACAAACTCTACAACAGAAGAAAGAAATTGTTGCAATAAAGAGTAAAATCCCATGATTGGTGGAATTCCATGGTTAGCCTCAGTAAAAAGCTGAGATCCCTCATAAAATCCTCCAAACTAGTTACAAAAACAAAATCGCCACTGATACTAAAGACAACCACAAAGCATTCTATAGCCATGTCAAGAATCTCAATGACAGCACTCAGATCTGCTCCGAGTTACAGCACAATGGCACTAAATATACAGAACCAACTGATATTGCCAACATCCTGGCAGACAGGTTCAGTGCTAAATTTATCCCCCTCTCACCCCCTAAAAGGGCCCATCTCTATACCGGAAGAATGCAAAGTTCCTGTAATCACAGCTACACAGGTAAAACCACACTCTCCAAAGCCAACCTGACAACATCCCAGGCTGCGTTCTACACGAACTACAGAACGAACTGACACCCCACCTAAGTACCATGTTCAATCATAGCCTTGCCTCAGGTTTTGTGCCTACTGAATGGTGCACAGCGACGATTATCCCACTCCACAAAGGAGGAGCCACCACGAACCCCGGGAACTACCGCCGCATCAGCCTGACGAGCCTGGTCTGCTGGGCTATGTAACGTATCATCAAGGAACTTATAAACAAACAATGACATTGGTAATCTCCTAACTCTGGACCACACTCAGTTCGGGTTTATAAAAGGCAGATTATGTCTCCTAAACCTGATAGACTTCTTTGAAGCAGTCACCAAAGCCATAGATGAGAGTAAGGTGGTTCACACAGCCTATCTAGAGCTCACCAAGGCTTTTGACATCATCCCCCTCTCTGGAATTATAAACTCACTAAACTAGGTATAAATCCCCAAGTCACAAGACAGGTTGCCAACTGGCTCACTGACAGAACCCACACTGTGAAAGTAGCAGACTCCAAATCCAACTTCAAACCAGTGGCCAGTGGAGTACCACAGGGTACAGTCCTGGGTCCTCTCCTGTTTGGTATCTACTTCTCAGAAGTACAGGCTAACACAGAAGGTCTTTGGCTAACGAAGTTCACAGATGACTGCAAACTAGGAGCCATAATCGAAACTCCTAACGACGTGGACATCATACAAAAAGGCCTCACTGAGACAGATGCCTGGTGTCAAAGCCATGGCCTCAAGCTCAATGCCAAAAAATGCACTGTCATCCCTTTTGGTAAAGACTCTGTACCCATGAACTACCACATAGGTGGTAGTCCGCTTAACACCGAAAGTGTGATAAGAGACATTGGGATACAGGTGGACAGTAGTCTCTCCTTTGATAATCACATCGCCACAGTAGTCAGGAAATCCTTCTACGTGGCACACCTCATCACAAAAGGTTTCTCATCCAGGAAAAAAGAGGTCATTGTTCTCCTCTACTCATCACTCATTAGACCCATTACAACGCCCCTTTTGGTATGTACCTCAGAAGACATCTACAACAACTAGAAAGGCCACAGAAATACCTCACAAAGAGGATTACCGATCTCAAACAGATGCCCTACGTAAAAAAGTCCAGCTTTACTCCGTCACATATCACCTACTTGGAGGCAATCTCTGCCTAACATACAAAGCTATGTCAAACCCAGAGCTCTTGGACATGCTCCACTTAAAGAAATCCCAATCCCTCCGAGCTACACACTCTAGGGACCTAAACCTTGTCACCACAATAAACAGAACATGCTGGAGGGATAGATTCCTGTCCCACAGACTTCCCATACTCTGGGTCAAACTACCTATTTATATCAAACAAAGCTCCTCATTAGCACTAAAATCTTGATGACTGGATGGGAGATAGGAAATTCACCCAGGGGATCACTTCTGTGGCTCTGCTTGACAAGGGCACAGGAAAATAATTTTCTTGGGTGGCGAAAGCCAGGGTACCTTTTTGGCTAGGCTTATACAGGCCCTAGGGCCAACAGCCTAGTACCTACCTATGAACAGGAGAACTGTAAAAAAAAAAAAAAACCCAAAGAATAAAAAATGGAAAAGCTAAGCTTCTAAACTGAAGGGCAGATAAAGCTATGCATAAAAAAGAACAATGAATACAGAGAAAAATACCAAATCAAAGAATCAAGCCTGAGCCAAAGACTACTCCTGAAGCATACAAGTGGAAAGCGAGCTCTGAGGTTCGTTAATGATGACGGGGACTTACTGGTAGGGGAGGAACCTAAGCCTTGGATCCAAATGTCTAAAAGCTGCCGGTTTCAGATTCATACGGATCTGATAACCCATCAGTTGAGATGGACAGAAGAGACATTAGATCTTATGTTAGCAACAAGAAAGCCCACAATATGCCAGGTGGCAACTTTGTGCAAACAAAATCTCTTGGAGTTTCTGCATTAACAAAAGTGAGACAATGACACTTGATACCACTGCTGGAAGCACTGCATTCACTACCCATCTTGTATGCAAGACAGGAAGAACGCTCCATTGTGCTGTACATAACTATGTTCTCACATTGGGCATAAATACACACCCAGATCTGCAGCAACGTAACATTATGTTAGTACCACAGAGCGGCAGCATTACCAAATAATGATGCTATATGCGGAACTATTTAGTAATCAGGAGATCTGGCTCAGTAGAACAGCTGACCCTAATGGGAAATGCAGAAGAAACTGGGAAAGGTATAACTAGATCTTAAAATCCCACCTAGTTAAGGTCCCAAGTGCAGATGTCTTAAGCCTATTTATTTACTTACTTGTTACAGGGAAAAGTGAACTGGTCCACAGACCATCTTCGACCATGACCTGGGTCAGAAACAGTACAAAAGTAATTTACAGCACTTGGATTACAGAACACTTTACAAAGAAGATATACAACAATATAACAAACTAACTTTTATTTATTTAAATTTAATAACTAGGGTAGAACACTATTTACAATAAACCAATTTCAGGTTCTGCCTAGAGATAAAGTAACAGTAACAAAAAAAAATGAATCTGTAAACAATTCCATAGTGAAAGAACAGTAAGCAATGACAATAAAGGAACATACCGCAAGTACTATGTACACAGTATTTACAAATGAGTAGACGGTAAAGGTTGTTAAACAAAGGTGTTTTGTAGAATGCTAATGCATACAAAAAAGGTGGGGAGGAATAGAGAAGGGGGATATAAAGTAAGGGTTAAGCAGCTAGACGGTAAAGGTTGTTAAACAAAGGTGTTTTGTAGAATGCTAATGCATACAAAAAAGGTGGGGAGGAATAGAGAAGGGGAATATAAAGTAAGGGTTAAGCAGCTAGACGGTAAAGGTTGTTAAACAAAGGTGTTTTGTAGAATGCTAATGCATACAAAAAAGGTGGGGAGGAATAGAGAAGGGGGATATAAAGTAAGGGTTAAGCAGCTAAGATGGTGCAGATTTGCATCAAAAATTGTTGACCCTGTAGATTGTATATACAAAGGTTATTAAAAGCAATTGCTGCATTGAGCATACTCAATTTATGCTACTTCTTCTAAAACCATTTGTATATATTCATTTGTAAGAGCACACTGTATGCTTAGAAACGCGTATAAAATGTATTTACAGATGAATACTTATTACCCTCTTGAAAACAATGCACTGACAAGAGACATTTATAAAATCAGATTACAGAAAACCAATCAAGACACTACTTGTATATGCACACTTAATTCTTAATAATTACACTTTAACAACTGTGAAGATATAATCTGTTTAAAGAATATTCCAGTCTAGTACAGCAGCATATTAAAGTAATGGAGTCTTTTCAGTTTATGACTTGAATGTTCCCCCTTGGCCTAGCTAACGGAGACAACTGCAGTGTGGATCACATTGCCATGTGGACCATTCCAATGGTCAATTGCAGCAAGATGTAATTTTACCTTTTAGTAGCCTTGCCCTCCAAGAGTTTGTTGGTACACTAACATTATTTCCATTACGACCATTGGTGCTTTGTTAATACCATTCCAGTCTTCTGGTGTTACTATCCCACCAGTTTTACTCTTAACTCTGTGCTGTTGTACAGTCATTTGCATCTCTTTTCAATTGGTTATATGTGTTTGTTAACCTGGATGCAGCATTGGTTCATATGGACCAATTTAAACTCACTTTGGAAGCACTGCCTGATTAGGTGGTTTAATGATCAGAGTGGCACATCAGGTAAATGGATGTTGAAGAATCAAACCTAAACTACAAGAAGCAGCTTGTTAACAGTTCAGTCTTAATTCTCTACACTAACTGCTAGATCAATAACATCATGCTTAATTAATATAAAGTGATAAACACAAAATGGTAAAATATAAGAAATATTTTTATATCCCCTTCACTGTAGTTGAGTGCCCAGAACTTAAACTACAACACATTACCAACAAGAAATTGTAACATATTACTTGACTGTTTTTTCACAATGTACAACACAAAGTCAACTCAATGCATTATGGTTATATATTACTATTCCCATTAAAAGAAACCGAACATTTTATTTGATCTCTGTCTTTACCTGACCTCACAAGGTCCAAAATAAGAAGGAAGGAAGGTACTCCCACTAGTGTATATAAGGGATACAGTCTTATCACTCATTAGATGCACATATTGGACCCTTCCTGATGAGTACTACGGTGACGTTAACATTTCAATGACCGATTTGTGGATGTTCCCACACTCAAGAACCAAATGTAAGGCACACACTACATTTAAAGGTTCACTGGTAAGAACCAATTAGTTTGTAAACTATTACAACCCTAGCCAAAAAAATGCCTTCTACAGTTCACTCCAGCCTCAAGGAGGCAAGACAAGACAGAAAGGGGGAGAATCTGAAGTAGGTTTAGCTTGAAGGTGGCAAAGGTGCTACTCTGCTTGATATATATTGGAAGTTTATTCTAGAGGTAAGGATATTATAGATATACGAATCAATCATCTCAACATGTCTTATTTATCCATTAATGGAAATTTAGTTCCTTTGAACAGATATTTGAGGCATCATTTGTTCTGTGATAGAATAGAAGGTCAAAGAGGTTTGTCTCTTTCACAGCTTGAAAAGGACAGAGATCATTACGGATGAGTCTTATAAGAGACAGAGTACAAAGAGATGGCCTGTCACTCCGACCCTGGCAAATAAGAATTTTGAGGCCATTTTTTTTTAAGTTATGAATTTCCGAGGTCTCTCAAGTTGAGTGATATGTTTACACATATGCATGATAAAAGGTGCAGTACGTTCAATAATGGGTCTGAAAAAATAACAGTACATGGTAATTAAGACTTCCTTGGACCTAGTGGATATGTCTTTGAAAATTAAATGTTTCAGACAGAAGGCTTTCCGAAGTACTGCCGAGATAAAATGGTCAAATAAGGATTCATCAAAAAGAATGTCTACATCCCTTATCACAGTGTCTGATGTGACAGGTGTGTCAATAACATGGTATGTGAATGAAATGAACACTGCCTACTATAGTGATAGGAAAACTGATACAAATGCTTGGGTGACTAACACCTATAATAGAAGAAGGTATAACAACAATGGGTATTATAGGAACAATAAATTTAGGGGTGAAAAACAAGTGTATAGTCAATATGAAGCTTCCGGTTTCACTAACTATGAAGGTTATGGGAATAATAAGAATGGTTATAATAATACGGAGGTGGTCCCTTTAGAAGTGGACGAACCCAGGAGATCGGAGAGAATAAGGAACCGGAATCTACAACAAACCTATGCACAGATAGCAGAGAAAGTACAGTTTTGTACCTACCATAAATGTAGATGTTCGAGTGCTCATACAGCTGCAGTCATAACAGATGGGGTTATCCTGCCGTCAGGCGGGTCCTCGGTCGGCCGAATTCCAAAGTCTAGGTCCGGCGTCGGTTGTCATCGCTTCTTCCCTGACGTCAGTGCGGCAGGGGTATAAAAGAGCCAGCCGACACCATCTTCTTCAGTTTTTCTTGCCCCAGATGTCAGGTGCCCCCAGAAGGAAGGCAAAACATAAACTTATGTAATCATGCAATATAGAATAATCAAAAAACAGTAGTTGCAAGCAAATACACCATAAAGGAATACCCCAAATAAGTTGTATGAGAAGGTGTTTGTCATAAGGCCTGTCCTAAGAGGGGATGGAGGGGGGGAAACCTGGACTGCAGCTGTATGAGCACTCGAACATCTACATTTATGGTAGGTACAAAACTGTACTATGTTCATCGTGCATACAGCTGCAGTCATAACAGATGGGAAGAATCCCAAAGCTAAGTAGGGGTGGCAGGCACTAAGTGGAACTAGGAGGAGCAAGGATGCCCTGCAAGACAGCTGTGGCAAATCCTGCTCTAGATTTAGAGTAAAGTGGAAGGTGATAGTGTTTGGAGAAAGTGTGCACTGAACTCCAAGTGGCTGCTTCCAAAATGTCCTTGGTAGGAACCCCCCTGAGGAAAGCTGAAGAGGTAGCTGTGGCCCTTGTGGAGTGGGATCTGATGCTTGAAGGCACAGCTTTTCCATGAAATGAGTAACAAAAGCGTATGCAGTGGGCTATCCATTTTGAGATTGTCTGTTTGGAGATAGCCTTTCCTTAAGCACCTGAAGCATAGGACAGAGTTGCTCGGATTTCCTGAATGGCTTTGTCCTGTCCAAATAATAATGAAGTTGTCTGTGAATGTCCAAGGAATGCAGTAATTTTTCCCCTTTGTTTTGTGGGTTAGGGCAAAAGGTAGGTAAGTGGATAGTCTGATTCAAGGCTACACTGGATACTACCTTTGGCATAAAGGTAGGGTTGGTTCGTAAGGAAACTCTGTCCTGATGGAAAATGATGAAAGGTTGCACAGCCATGAGGGCCTGTAGTTCCGAAACCCTGCGTGCTGAGGTGATAGCCAGAAGGAAGGCTGTTTTCCATGACAAGTATTGTAGTTCTGTTGAAGCAGCTGGCTCAAATGGAGGAAGGGTCAGTTTTTCCAATATGAAGTTGAGGTCCCAAGCAGGGACTGGTGGTTTCCTTGGGGGTTTTATATTCTTTGCCCCTCTGAGGAACTGTCTTAAGAGAGGATGAGAGAATAAAGGAGGATCTGTGTTGTATTGTGCAGAAATGGCTGAAGCGTGGATTTTGATGGAGGAGAAGGAAAGTCCACTGTTTAACATCTCAGCTAGGTACTGTAAAATTTGAGGTAAATTTATTACCCAAGGATTCTGGCCCTTTTTCTGATTCCAGGCACAAAATCGTTTCCATTTGGCGGAGTAGGCTTTTCTAGTAGAAGGTCTTCTGGCCTTCAAGATGACATCCTGCACCTCCTTGGAGAGGAGGGTCTGTTGGGAAATCAAGGGATTCTCCATGCAGCTAGATATAGGGTTTTGAGCTGGCTGTGAAGAGTTTTGAAGTTGTGCTGAGACAACAGAAGAGGCACTAGAGGTAGGATCCATGGTGGGGAATGTGTCGGGCTGTTCAGGAGCGGATACCAGTGTTGTCTTGGCCAATCTGGAGCAATGAGAATCATTTTCGGCCTCTCTGCTCTGGCTTTTAATAGAACTTTGGGCAGCAGAGGAAGAGGCGGAAAGGCATAGACTGTCAACGTTGTCCAACTGAAAGAAAGTGCGTCCACTTTCCAGGCCTATGGATGATAGGTCCTTGAGCAAATTTTTTTCAATTGGTAATTTCTGTGGGTAGCAAAGAGATCTATGTCTGGCTGTCCCCATGCCTGAGTTATCTTTGCGAAAACTTGAGGATGCAACTTCCATTCGTGTGGAACTGTCATATTTCTGCTTAGGCTGTCTGCCAGTGTGTTTTCCTTCTCTGGCAGGAATTGTGCCTGAAGTTGGATTTGCAATTCCAGAGCTGTGTTTCCATAGGGTCATGGCTAGTCTGCACAGGGGGTATGAATGAGTTCCCCCCTGTTTGTTTATGTACCACATCACTGTGGTGTTGTCTGTCCGTATCAATAGCTGGCCTGGATGCAGTAGGTCTTTGAAGGCCATAATAGCATTTTGCACTGCTAGCATTTCCTTTTGGTTGATGTGTAGGAGCTTCTCTTTTTGGGACCATTTTCCCTGAATGCACTGATCTGTAATGTGTGCCCCCCAGGCGTAGTCCGAGGCGTCTGTTGTGATCATTTGAGTTGCTCGAGGTACGCAGAAAGGGAGACCTATGTTTCTTTGGCATGCTTGAGCCCACCACAGAAATTCCTTTTGAAGACATGGAATGAGTGGTATAACTGTTTCCAAACTGTGGCTGTGTTGAGACCATACGTTTTTTAGGTACCATTGAAGTTTCCTCATATGCAGCTTTGCACATGGGATCAGAAGGATGCAAGATGCCATGAATCCCAGAGCCTGCAGGACTTTCCTTGCAGTCAGCCTGGTGAAGGTTGCCATTTTGCTGAGGTATTGAGATAGTTGCCCTTGTTTGTCTGGCGTGAGGTAGGCCATCTGGGTGGTTGTATTCAAGCTGGCACCCAGGAAAATTATTTTTTGAGAGGGTATTAGTTTTGATTTCTTTTTGTTGACTGTGTATCCCAGAAAGTTCAACAGTTTTATTACAAACGCCAGGTGTTTCAGAAGTATGTCCTTGCTGTCTGCTTGGATCAGGCAGTCGTCCAGATATGGGTATATTTGTATTCCTTGAAGTCTGCAGAAGGCAATTACTGATGCCAGGCATTTCGTAAACACTGTGGGCGCAGTAGATACGCCAAAGGGCAATGCAGAGAATTGATAATGGGTTGAACCTGGAAGAAATCTGATGTATCTTCTGCAATCTTGTCTGATAGGGACATGCAGGTATGCCTCCTTGAGGTCCAACGTTACCAGCCAAGACTCCTTGCCCAGCATGGGAAGAAGCTGCTGTAATGTGAGCATCTTGAATTTTGGTACCTGTAAATATGTGTTTAGGATGGATAGGTCTAAAATAGGTCTCCAATCTTTGTCTTTCCTTGGTACCAGGAATAGTCTGGAATAAAACCCTTGACCTTGTTCTTTTGCAGGTACCTCTTGAATAGCTTTCATATCCATGAGAGCTGAAATTTGTTTTTTTGCCTCTGCCCTTTGATTTTGTGGCAGGTTTGGCATGCCTCTCATTTTTGGAAGGGTGTGAAAGTGGAATCTGTAGCCTCTGTCTATAATGTCCAGAATCCATTTGTCTTTTGTGACAATATGCCAACTTTTTGAGAATAATGCCAGTTTTCCGCCCAAAGGTGCTGCCATTAAAGCTTTGCTTGGTAGGTAAAGGGGGAAGTCATTGCGTGTGCTTTCTGAATGACTGTGATCTATCTTCTCCACCTCATGGGGTTGGTGCTTGCCATTTTCTGGCTCTGAATGATCCTTGAGATTGCCCTCTACCCCTCGGGCATCTGTATCTGCCTCTGAGGTCTGTCCGCGCCTGGAAAGGACCAATTTTTTGAAGGCCAGTTTCTGCTGAAACGTGGAGGTTGTACCTGCAGGAAATCTTTCACTGTTTGCATTGATCTCGCTTTTTCCTCCATTTTCTTTAGTACCTCCTCAGCTTTAACACCAAACAATACATCTTTTTGAAGAGGTGCATCTAGTAATTTAGCTTTGACATGATCTGGTAGGGCTTGCTCTTTAAGCCAAGCATGTCTACGTATGACAGACCCTGTAACAGCAGCTCTACATGAGGCCTCTAAAGCATCAAAACCACACTGCAAGGTATGTTTACTCACTTGCTCTGTACCATGCAATAAATCCTGCAACTCTTTTAAATCTGGTTGTTCTGGTTGTGTCATTTTGCTTTTCAACTGAGATAACAAAAACTGTTGATACTTTAACATATGAAACTGACAGTTTAATGCCCTCATGGTTAAAGTGGCCGAGGTATACACCTTTTTCCCCCACCTTTCTAAAGCTCTGGAATCTCTCTCTGAAGGTAATGGGTTTTTAGCAGTAGAGGCCTTAATTCCCTTGGGACCCTGTGAAATAGTTTCTGGGTCAGCAGTATGGCTTTTGTATAGGAACTGGTGTGAATCAGGAACCCGGTAATACCTGTCTGGTTTAACAGGAGCTGGAGGTAAAGAATCTGGGTTGAGGCTGGCTTCTGTGTACACATCATCTAATATATCTAAAACAGGAGGGATAGCCAGGGGCCTATTCTGGGGGAGCAAGAGAAAATCCCTGAGCCTTTTCTTGGAATCTGAGTAATCTTGGCCTTCCCAGTGAAAGTGTTCCCTCAAAGTATGCAGGGTTTCCCCAAAAGAGTAGTCCTCAGGGGGGGAGACCGAGGGAATAGACTCCTCTGAATCAGAGTCTTCAAAAGGAGAATAGGTATAGTCCTGGTCCTCAGAATGTTCAGAGGTAATAGAAGCTTGATCTGAGGAAGGGTAGTCTTCCTCTAATCTGGGCCTTTTGTCCGAGGGGGGTTGAGAACCCCTGATAAGAGTAATCAAATCCTCAGCCATTTTGAGCATCTGTTTTTTACGCATGGGGCCTTGAGAGGGGGTCTGAGGTCCCTGTTTTTTAGTTTTCATGGCTGCTTTAGATTTTGTGAAAGCTTAAATAGAGAAGGAGGAAGGCCTGAAGACACCTTGAGAAATGGCAGGCCTGTCTAAATTCTGAGTTTCCCCGCCAAGAGTGGCGTCGGTATCTGTAGTTAGAATGGGGGCCAAGGAGCCTGCGACCTCGGGTACTGAAGACATTGGTAATAAAGTGTCATCGGTACTCAGGGGCTGTGTAGGCGCCTCGCTGAGAACCGGTAGTCGGCCTTAGCGTGGTGTCAGTAGAAGTCGTGGATCTCGTATGTCGGTCCTTATCTTTGCGTCTTTTACTCAAAACTGGAGTCAGAGTATCAGACGACATAATATAATTAAATTTTTTACCAAAATAGTGTTGGGCGAACTCCACCCGACGCTTAATAGTGCGTTTGTTGAATCTAGCACAAAAATTGCAGGCCGAGACGTCATGGTCTGGGCCTAAGCAAGGAATACAGAAAGAGTGGAAATCCTTATGCGGTATTTGCTTCCCACATGAAATGCAATTATTAACTTTGTCTGACATCGGTCTGAGGCAAGAAAAGTTTCCTCAACGGGGTACTTAGCTTTCAAGAAGACTTCGGCTGAAATATTTTCATAAATCTCAGGAGCTGGCCGACCGGTACTTGCGAACTGCTTCTGCTTCGGGCACCGCGCGGCAAGAAAGACTGAAGAAGATGGCGTCGGCTGGCTCTTTTATACCCCTGCCGCACTGACGTCAGGGAAGAAGCGACGACAACCAACGCCGGACCTAGATTTTGGAATTCGGGCGACCGAGGACCCGCCTGACGGCAGGATAACCCCCAATCTGTTATGACTGCAGCTGTATGCACGATGAACATCAATACCCAATACATAGGGAGACTACAACGATAGTTAGTATTGAGGCATTACATTTTGAAAATGAAGTGGTGTCAGAGAAACAGGATGATATCGATCAAATGACTACTATTATTAATTCATTTAACAATTTTAACATTTTTAATTATACAGATATTCAGATCAACCAGGACTATTTTAACTTATTTATAAAAGGTTTTACATTTGTAACTAGTAAAATTCCATCTATAGAAAATATTTTATTAGATATTAGATTATAACCACGGAAATTAAATTTTATTCACAATTATAAAGATAGAAATATTCAGAATTATAGAAATGAGCTTAAGAGATCAAGTGTTTACAACCCACCCCTTCAAAAAGAAATTTTAAACTTTGAGAAATGTGTTACGAAAAATATTTGTTATTTATATGATAAAAACAATAGACAAAAAATAGAAAAAAGAAAAATAATTTAACATCTATTGAATACAACATACTAAAAGAATTTAGTAAAAATGATAAAATCCGAGTGATGAAGCCGGATAAAGGTGGGGGGGGGGGGTAGTCCTTATGGAAAAATGGGACTACACCAGGAAAATGATGGACATATTGGACAAGGAGAACCAATATGGGGTTGTATCTAAGAATGAGATAAATATATCATACAAAAAGATTGACTTAATTTTAGAAGACAACCTTTTACAGGGCCTGATAGATAGAGACTTATACAATTTCTTGAAGGTACCAAAACCAGTTATACCGGTCATTTTTGGAATTCCCAAGGTACATAAGTCTATTTTAGACCCTCCCATGCGACCATTTGTATCCTCTCAGGGTTCTAAAACTCAATCCCTAGCTATATATGTGGATTACAAATTAAAACATTTTCAAAGTAAATTCCACCACATTTTGGTAGATTCATGGGATTTTTTGGAAAAAATGGGGAACTGTTCCTATGACGACAAATATAGATTTATAACTATTGATGTTAGGGACTTGTTTTCTGTAATACCTCAGGAGGAGGGGTTAAGGTGGTTCGAAGAAATATTAGGAGAAATGGATTTTCTTACAGGGGATGAATACAGGTTGATTTTAGAAAATATGGAGCTTGTCTTAAAATATAACTATTTATATTTTCAAGGTGAATATTATCATCAGAGAGAAGGTGTTGCAATGGGGTCAGCGTGTGCCCCGACATATGCTAATATTATCATGCTATACTGGGAACTGAATTTTGTATTCACTTCCCCACACAACAACTATATCAAGAAATTTTTTGGATGATATACTTGTTACATGGGATGGACCTGTACACAAGACAGAAAAATTCATGGAGTTTATAAACCATACCACTACATTTCTGGAATTTACATACCAGATAGAAAAAGATAGTATCCATTTTTTAGATGTTAAATTGGATAAGGATTATAACAAGTGTTATAGAAAAGAGCATTTTTCTAATGCATACCTCCATTACGACAGTGGCCATCCATATTTTTTGAAAAGGAATATTGGGGCAAATGATTAGAATGGCAAGGATGATTTCGAATGATAGTGACTTTATCAAAGAAATCGGTCATGTAGAAAAGATGTTTCAGGAAAGAGGATACCCAGTGGAAATAATTGGGAATATCAAGGAATATGTACTTAAAGGAAGATGTGAAATTTTTTATGCTCCCCTTTTGACTATGAATAGTAGAGGCCCTTCTAACATATTAGATGAACCTAAAATTTTGAAAACAAACAATGGTTATTTAAACAAGTCAGAGAACATTAAAAACATGAATAGATTGGATGGTTCACCCTATCTTATGCTGACTTTTCATAAAGAAATGGGGTGGTTAAGGAAATGTATAAATGAAACTTGGGGGATGTTTAGGGAAATGTATGGTACAACAAACATCTTTCAGGAGAACATAAAATACAGTTATAGGAGGAACAGAAATGTTAAGAACATCCTTGAACAACAGAAAACATAATATTCAAGGTACGAGTAGAAAACATGGAACGTTTAAATGTGGAAGATGTGCCCAGTGCTCTTTTGTTGCAGAAGAGAAGGAAATAGTACTGCCTAGTTTAGGGACAATTTTGAAAGCTAGGGGTTACAGTAGTTGTTATACCCAGGGAGTTGTTTATTTGGCCTTTTGTAAAGTATGTTGGAAGTATTATATTGGGAAAATGGAGAGACACTTGAGTTCAAGAATATATGAACATGTTAGAGATATCAATAAACAAAATGAAAACAATGCTTTATATAGACATGTGTTGAACTGCAAAGAAGCAAATTTCAAATTCTGGGTGTTAGAAGAAGTGAAACACCTGGATAGAGGAGGAGATTAAGAAACAAAACTTGGATATAAGGAAATGATGTGGCAACTGCGGTTAGACGCATGTGGAGGGAAAGGTCTTAATGACCATATATCTATATTACTCCAGTTTTAAAAATCTTTGCTGCTGACACCAAGAAAATTATTAAAAGATAAAACAATGATATCTAAGTTTTTCTAGTATGTAAACACATGAAACAATATATGTATATATCAAATTGATATTATTATATCTATAATATTTATTATAGAATTTATATCTAATTTATAATTTATTTTTTACATGTCACTGGTATATGTTATATACCAAGTTTTTATACTTATATTTATTATGAATAACTCATACTCATTATTTCTACATCTACAATTATGTACTCAACTGGTATTTCTATATGTATCCTTAGATAAAATGGTTAGTCACAAACTAGTATTGTACTAGTTGAATTGTGTGACTTTGGACACCAATTGTTAGAATACAAATAACATACAAATATTTAAATAAAAATATTTTTTTTAAAAAATAACTATATCATGTTTTAATACCATTATTATTATTATTATTTACATGTTTTTTAAATAACAACAATATTTTGGTACATCACCACGATCAATTTGTTGCTTCCTTATAAAACTGGTGTATATACCTTTAGTAGAAAGTTTTCTAGAATGGTTAAATCAACAAATTAATCAATTATTGTTTTATGCCAGCCCACTATTGGTTTAGTATATAAGAGATGTATTTGTTAAACTTTAATTGTCTCTGAAGAAGTCTCCGAAGGGAGACAAAAGTGCTAAGTCCATTGTAACTGCTGTTCGTGCTGTCGTGGTACTTGTTGGAGTTAAATAAATCATTTTTTGTACATTGGATTTTTTCCGGCTGACTATTACTTGTTTATGGCGGACGACTACCTTCATTGCTCTCGGAGCAGGCTGTTGGGATTTTGAACTGTGAAGATATAATCTGTTTAAAGAATATTCCAGTCTAGTACAGCAGCATATTAAAGTAATGGAGTCTTTTCAGTTTATGACTTGAATGTTCCCCCTTGGCCTAGCTAACGGAGACAACTGCAGTGTGGATCACATTGCCATGTGGACCATTCCATTGGTCAATTGCAGCAAGATGTAATTTTACCTTTTAGTAGCCTTGCCCTCCAAGAGTTTGTTGGTACACTAACATTATTTCCATTACGACCATTGGTGCTTTGTTAATACCATTCCAGTCTTCTGGTGTTACTATCCCACCAGTTTTACTCTTAACTCTGTGCTGTTGTACAGTCATTTGCATCTCTTTTCAATTGGTTATATGTGTTTGTTAACCTGGATGCAGCATTGGTTCATATGGACCAATTTAAACTCACTTTGGAAGCACTGCCTGATTAGGTGGTTTAATGATCAGAGTGGCACATCAGGTAAATGGATGTTGAAGAATCAAACCTAAACTACAAGCAGCAGCTTGTTAACAGTTCAGTCTTAATTCTCTACACTAACTGCTAGATCAATAACATCATGCTTAATTAATATAAAGTGATAAACACAAAATGGTAAAATGTAAGAAATATTTTTATATCCCCTTCACTGTAGTTGAGTGCCCAGAACTTAAACTACAACACATTACCAACAAGAAATTGTAACATATTACTTGACTGTTTTTTCACAATGTACAACACAAAGTCAACTCAATGCATTATGGTTATATATTACTATTCCCATTAAAAGAAACCGAACATTTTATTTGATCTCTGTCTTTACCTGACCTCACAAGGTCCAAAATAAGAAGGAAGGAAGGTACTCCCACTGGTGTATATAAGGGATACAGTCTTATCACTCATTAGATGCACATATTGGACCCTTCCTGATGAGTACTACGGTGACGTTAACATTTCAATGACCGATTTGTGGATGTTCCCACACTCAAGAACCAAATGTAAGGCACACACTACATTTAAAGGTTCACTGGTAAGAACCAATTAGTTTGTAAACTATTACAACCCTAGCCAAAAAAATGCCTTCTACAGTTCACTCCAGCCTCAAGGAGGCAAGACAAGACAGAAAGGGGGAGAATCTGAAGTAGGTTTAGCTTGAAGGTGGCAAAGGTGCTACTCTGCTTGATATATATTGGAAGTTTATTCCAGAGGTAAGGATATTATAGATATACGAATCAATCATCTCAACATGTCTTATTTATCCATTAATGGAAATTTAGTTCCTTTGAACAGATATTTGAGGCATCATTTGTTCTGTGATAGAATAGAAGGTCAAAGAGGTTTGTCTCTTTCACAGCTTGAAAAGGACAGAGATCATTACGGATGAGTCTTATAAGAGACAGAGTACAAAGAGATGGCCTGTCACTCCGACCCTGGCAAATAAGAATTTTGAGGCCATTTTTTTTTAAGTTATGAATTTCCGAGGTCTCTCAAGTTGAGTGATATGTTTACACATATGCATGATAAAAGGTGCAGTATGTTCAATAATTGGGTCTGAAAAAATAACAGTACATGGTAATTAAGACTTCCTTGGACCTAGTGGATATGTCTTTGAAAATTAAATGTTTCAGATAGAAGGCTTTCCGAAGTATTGCTGAGATAAAATGGTCAAATAAGGATTCATCAAAAAGAATGTCTAGATCCCTTATCACAGTGTCTGATGTGAGAGATGTGTCAATAATATGGTATGTGAATATGTTTTGTTTACCAAAATGAACTGTGCTACATTTTTTCACATTTAATGAGACCACTGTCTTGCACCAATTGTTAATATGGTCTAACCAATGTTGGAGCAATTTTGAGTCAGTGGAAGCTGGAATACCACCACTCAGTTTATCGTCATGTGCAAACTCTGATAACAGGCCAAAACTGCTAGCCTGAAGGTCTAAGAAATATATGGCAAACAGAAGTGCTAATTTTTCTGCTTTCAGAAGTGGCATCTGTGACGTTCTATCAGACAACTAGTTAGCCATCCCCTACAAAACATAATGATTTATATTCAGAATTACAAGTGTTCTTCCTCTGCATCTGCCAGTTTGCAGGCATACTGTTGCAACTCAATGGTTAAAAAATGCAGGAAGGTATGCATCCTCAGGGACTCCCTACTAATACTTTAGTAAATGCCTGATTTACTGAGAATCTAACAGCCAAAGCTGGTTAAAGAGACTGCTCTGGCATAGATGACAGAGAGAGAGGGGGTATCGCAGAACCATCACAGAGGTTCTTTAATTTTAGATGAAACATATACATTCTTACACTATCATATGACTGATAAGGAGGACATTCCTTAATGTTGCCTAATGAGTAGAATCCGCAAGCATAACAGAAGATAAAGGACAATGCCAGGAGTAGCAAGAACACTGAACTATAAAAATCCTAATCAAAAGGCCCAACTTCAGGACCTTAACTTGTTTGGACTGTAAACATTAACAATGATGGGTATGAAAACAATAACTAAGCCAACCTCCAAATTAGGAAAATAAAAGGCTGGAGGATTCTCTTCCCAAAAAAGTGGAACACATCACAGCCCTGTAAAAATGCAAAACAGAAAAAGAAACTACCAGATCTGAAGAGGACAAAAAATGCTCTGTTCCAGAGCCAAATGGGGTAACCAGAGGATGAACTACAAGTCTGTCACTACTGCACACTATGCATGGAGGAGGGAAGGGACCCAATTCTCAAGCCCTATCTCAAACCTCTTTGTGAAGTACTGCATAAAAGGGCATTCACTGAAATAAACAATCTTTCCAGGGTGAAAATAACAGGGAAGGAAATGAGAGAATATACAAACAGTCACCGCTGTTCCCATGGGCCTTGAGAATCAAGCCAAAAAAGCAATGTCTAGTGCCATTTTACTGGCCATCAGTTTAAAACATAAAACAGTTCTAGTCTGTTCCTAGAGTTCAGGCCTCTTCCAAACCCCAGGTGATGGAGATTGGAAAGTTCTGGTACAACAGAAAGGAGGCAACCCTACTCAAGAGGGGTGACTGAACAGTCCCCATGGCAAGACCCAGTCTCACCTTTTCATATGGAACCAGCAAAGAGCCTGGAACTGAACCAAACCATAGCCACAGGCCTCCAGCAAACATTCAGCCATGACTGTCAATATGCATGCTATTACTTCATCCTCCTGAATAGCCATACTCACTATAAGCAGTGGAAAACTTCCTCATAGCTAACATTCTCTCCTGCATGATCCTACCGAAGTCTGCTTGCTTTAGACTTGGAAAAGAAATCTAATTTGCAGTGTTATGTAAAGGTATGTAGAAAGGACCAGGTTGCTGCTTCTAGAATACCTCTAGTATCCATCCCTTTCCAAAAAGCCACTGATGAAACCAAGGCCTTGACTGAGTCCTTCTGGAGCCTGCCTACAACTGACTTGTTGTGGATGGTATAACAAAAGGAAATAGCATGAAACAGCCATTCGAAGGTATTCTGCTTTGACACAGGTTGTCCTTTTTTCTTACCTTCACGAGAAAGGAATAACTGATCAGAGTTTCTGAAGGTTTTAGTTAAGTCAAGATAACATCTGAATTGTCTGTGAACTTCCAAGTATGAAGATTCCCTTTTCCCTTGTTTTTTGGTTCTAGAAGGAACAAAGGGAGATGGATAGCTTGGCTCATAGTAAATTTGGATACCACTGTAGGCACAAAATGACTGGTTCCCAAGGAAACTCCATCTTTATGTAAAATGAGATCAGGCTGACCAACCATGAGAGCTTGCAACTCACTCTTGTTGGAGAAGTAAGAGAAATTAACAAAATTGTTTTCTGTGTTATGAACCTCATATCAGCTAGATGGCCTGGTTTAAATGGAGCAACAGTTAATTTTTCCAACACAAAGTTAAGATCCCAAGGAGGAGACATCCATATTTCCAGGTAGCAAGGTAAGCAGCACCCTTTTTAAGAACATTGTAACAAGGAAATGCATTAAAAGGAGAAGGCCTATGGGAAGACATGCTGAAATGGCTGACAAATGAACCTTCACAGAGGAGTAGAAAAGACCAGAGAATAATTACTCATAAATAAAGTAGAACCACAGAAATGCTAGCCTTAAAAGGCTCCTGGGTCTTATTTTTGCACAGACTACAAAATCTATTCCATTACCTAATATCTGATCTCCTAATAGCGGGTTTATTGGTCTCCATTAATAGAGTACAGTTGTGTACACTTACCATAAATGTAGGATGTTCGAGTGTATTCACTGTTGCAGTCATTACATTTGGGTTATCTGCTTGCAGTAGTGCTCACTCGGCCTGATTAACTAAGTCTTGGGTCCTGCATCAGTTGCGGTCTCTTCTTCCGAGCCGTCAGGTCGTCAGGGGTATAAAACATGCAGCCGGCGCCATTACATCAGTTTTTCCTTGTCCCAGATGTCAGGTGCCCCCCTAATGGGAAGCAATTAAATATATAAAAAAGACAAGGTTATACCTCCAACAAAAAAGCAAATACAACAAAAAGCGTTTAAGCATAGTAAAGGAAAGTAGAGGTAAAGCCAAAAGAAGTCAGGGGGCTGGAGGGAGGGTAACCAGGATTGCAACAGTGAATACACTCGAACATCTACATTTATGGTAAGTGTACACAACTGTACCATGTTCTTCGTGTTTCACTGTTGCAGTCATTACATTTGGGTAGATTCCCCAAAGCTAAGGTTGGGAGGAGGAATTTAAATAGCATTAGGACCAGCTATAAGGCCCTGCAAGACTGCAGTCTCAAAGCCAGCTCTGGATTTAGAGAAAATTGGTAAATGATAATGCTTGGTGAAAGTATGTACAGAACTCCAGGTAGCAGCTTCTAGGGTGTCCCTTGCAGGGACGCCTCTGAGAAAGGCTGTAGAGGTAGATGCAGCCCTGGTAGAGTGGGGTCTGATGCCCTGTGGGATAGGTTTTTCATAGTGCCTGCAGTAGAAATGAATGCAATGGCCTATCCATTTAGAAATGGTTTGCTTTGAAGTAGCCTTCCCCTCTGTCCCTGCAGCAAATGCCACCAGCAGTTTTTCAGATTTCCTTTGAGATTTAGTCCTGTCCAAGTAGAATCTAAGTTGTCTGTGTACATCTAAGGAGTGCAGTATCCGTTCCCCTCTGTTCTGTGGATTAGGAAAGAAGGCTGGCAAATGAATGGACTGATTAAGGGCCACACTGGATACCACCTTGGGCATGAAGGAGATGATGAAAGACTCCACTGCCATAAGGGCCTGTAATTCAGATACCCTTCTTGCTGAAGTGATTGCTAAAAGGAATGCTGTTTTCCAAGAAAGAAATTTTAAATCTGCAGTAGCAGCTGGCTCAAAAGGAGGAAGAGTGAGTTTCTCCAAAACAAAGTTAAGATCCCAGGCTGGAGTTAGAACTCTCCTGGGTGGCCTTAAATTTTTGGCCCCTCTGAGGAACTGCTTAAGCAGTGGGTGAGAGAAGAGGGGAGGTTCTGTGTTATAATGAGTTGAAATGGCTGAGGCGTGTATTTTGGAGGAGGAAACGGACAAGCCCTTGTGAAGCATCTCAGTTAAGTATTGTAAAATCTGAGGTAAACTGGGCGCTGCTGTGCTCATCCCTTGAGATTGGTTCCAGGCACATAATCTTTTCCATTTTGCAGCATAACATGTTCTAGTACTAGGCCTCCTTGCCTCTAAAATGATATCCATCACTGCTTTACTGAGGGATGGTAAAGGGGAGATTAGGCAATTAGCCAGGCTGCTAGGTTCAGTGTTTGAAGCTGAGGGTGCAGAACCTGGTTCTCCTGCCGAGACAACAGGGAAGGAGTCTGAGGCAGGTGCCAAGGGGCCATCCATGACACATTGCGCAAGAGGGGGTACCCAGTGTTGGCGTGGCCAGTCTGGTGTAATTAAAATCATCCTTGGCTTGTCCTGTTTGTTCTTTAGTAGTACTTTGGAGAGCAGAGGCAGAGGAGGAAAGGCATAAACCGATAGGTTTTTCCAGCTGAAGGACAGAGCATCCACTTTCCAAGCTTGTTTGTGTGGAATCCTTGTGCAAAATTTGTCCAATTGATAGTTATTGGGGGAGGCAAATAGATCTATATCTGGGCTCCCCCATTTGCTTGTCAACATGTTAAAAATCCTTGGTTCCAGTTTCCACTCGTGTGGGTCCCATGAGGTTTTTGCTTAGTCCATCTGCCAGTGTATTTAGTTTTCCTGGCAGAAATTGAGCTTGTAGATTCACTTGGTAGCTCAAGGCTGTGTTCTACAATGCCATGGCTAGTCTGCACAGGGGTTAAGAATGTGTACCCCCCTGCTTATGTATCACATAACAGTGGTGTTGTCTATTTTTACCATTAGCTGTCCTGGAAGAATGTGGACCTTGAAGGCTGTCAGAGCATTCTGTACAGCTAACATTTCTTTTTGACTGATATGTAGGTGCATTTAACTTGGGTTCCATTTGCCATGAATGCACTTCCCTGCCAGGTGAGCACCCCATGCATAGTCTGATGTGTCTGTTGTTAGGGTTTGGGTGACAGGGGGTAGCGTGAACGGTAATCCCTTGTTTTGGTTGCAGGCCTCTGCCCACCAAAGGAACTCTAGGTGTAGACAAGGTATGATAGGAATCATTGCTTCTAGATCCCGAAAATGTTGACACCATAGGGCTTTTTAGATACCATTGTAGTTTCCTCATATGCAGTCTTGCATATGGAATTAGAAGAATGCAGGAGGCCATGAACCCCAAGGCTTGCTGTATTTGCCTTGCAGGTAGCAGGTTTTTGTGACCACTTGTTTGAAGTAGGTTGTCAAATGAATCTGTTTCTCTGGCATGAGGAAAGCCATCTGGGAAGTTGTATTCAAACTTGCTCCCAGGAATATAATTTGTTGACAGGGTACCAGATGTGATTTCTTTTCGTTTATGGTATACCCCAGACAAGTCAGCACCCTTTGTACAAAAGCCAGATGATTCAATAGTATGTCCTGGCTTTCTGCCTGACTTAGACAATCGTCCAGGTATGGGTATAGTTGAATATTTCTTTGCCTGCAAAATGCAATGACTGGGCGCAATAGATAAGCCAAAGGGCAGTGCAGAGAACTGATAGTGCATGTAAGCCTGCTTTGAAGCGTTGGTATCTTCTGCAAGATTCCCAGATAGGGATGTGCAGGTATGCTTCTTTTAAATCTAGTGTTGCCAACCAAGCATCTTTGGCTAGCATAGGAAGCAACTGGTGAAGAGTCAGCATCTTGAATTTTGGGATCACCAAAATGTGTTTAGAATAGAAAGGTCCAGGATAGGACGCCATGAATTGTCTTTTCTGTGTACCAGAAAAAGTCTCGAAGAAAAACCTTGTCCCTTTTCTTCTTCTGGTACCAACTGAATAGCCGCCATGTTTAAGAGAGAAAGAATTTGCTTTTGGGTTCTGCCCACTGATTTGGGGGTAGATATGGCCACCTCCTTGGAGTTGGTAACGTGTGGAAGTGAAATCTGTATCCTTGGGACACTATATTTAAGACCCATTTGTCCTGGGTGATGAGTTCCCAGTTTTTGGCCTGCAGGCCAATCTTTCCGCCTAAAGGAGTATTCAGTTGAGAAGTGCTTAGAAGTTTTAAGAGCAAGTCATTGAGACAGTTTTCCATAGGGGGGAGTCTTACTGCTCCCAGATTGGGGTCCGGAAGCTTCCCACTGCTTAGTCTTGTGCGTACCCTGGGACTGAAACCTAGGGTTTCTGCTGTGTCTGGGTTTGGATTGAGAAGACCTGAAAAGGGCTGGAAAAGACCAATTCTTAGAGGGCCAATGCCTACTAAATCTTGGAGGCTGAACTTGTAAAAAATCTTTAACAGTTTGCATAGATTTAGTGTTATCTTCCATCTTTTTAAGAACTTTCTTAGCTTTGTTGACAAACAGGCAGTCCTGATTTAAAGGAGCACCCAACAGTTTAGCTTTAACATGATCAGGTAAAGATTGCTCCTTAAGCCAAGCATGCCTTCTAAGTACAGACCCAGTGACAGCAGCTCTGCAAGAGGCCTCTAATGAATCAAATCCACATTGCAAAGTATGTTTTCCAACCTGTTCAGCAGAATGCATTAAATCCTGTAATTCTTTATTTTCAGCACAGTCAGGAATCAACATCATTTTCTGTTTAAGCAATCCAATAACATGTTGTTGATACTTTAACATATGAACCTGACAGTTTAAGGCCCTAATGGCCAAGGTTGCAGAAGTGTAAACCTTCTTACCCTATCTATCCAGCACCCTGAAGTCTCTATCATAGGGGGTAGGATTTTTAGCAGTATAAGCCTTAATGCCCTTGGGTTCCTGTGAAATAGTCTCTGAATCCATAATAAAATTTTTAAAAAGGAACTTGTGAGAATCAGGGACCCTGTAATATCTATCAGGTTTTCTGGGAGCAGGAGGCAAAGTATCAGGGGCCAAACTAGATTCCGAAAAGGCATCATCAACAATGTCTAGTACAGGAGGTATAGCTAAAGCCCTATGCTGAGGCAAGAGTAAGAAATCCCTAAGCCTCTTTTTTTGAATCAGAAAAATCCTGGCTTTCCCAGTGAAAATGTGCCCTTAGAGTGTGCAAGGTTTCACCAAAAGAAAATCCTCTGGAGGGGAAGCAGACAGAATAGAGTCCTCTGCATTAGAATCCTCATAAGTAGATAAGGGTAAATCCAGATCATCAGAAGAATCAGAAAAATCAGAATCCTGATCAGAGGATTCATAAACAAATTCAGTCCTAGGTCTCTTAGAAGGGGGTGGCTGGCTTCCCCTGATTAGAGTTACAAGATCTTCAGCCAATCTTATCATTTGTTTTTTAGGCATAGAGGCCTGTGCATGCGGCCTGGGCGTCAGTTTCTTAGGCATGGTTCGAGGTTTAGGCCTTAAAGAAGAAGATGGTGTTGGTTTAATATACAAGTCCATAGGCCTGAATACACCCTCAGAAGCATCTCGCGGCATACCAGACTCTGAATGGGTCTCAGTAGAGGCCTGCGAATCAGAAGTAGCGGGTATCAGGGGCTGCGAAGGTGCCTCACTGAGTACCGTCGAACTGGCGACTGGCTTAGAAGAAGTGTCGGCGGCAGCTTTGGACCTCGGCGGCCTGACTCTGTCTTTATCTTATCGCTTTTTTGGAATTCTGGTAGTCGGATGGCTAACCCATGACATTTCTGGATAATTGAACCGAGAACCGAAATATTTAGAGGCAAAAATATACCAACGACGGATAGTGCGTTGATTAAATAAGGCACAAAACCGACAGCAAGATACGTTGTGGTCAGGGCCGATGCAAGAAATACATTACGAATGAAAATCTTTGAGAGGTATTTGCTTTCCACAAGAAATGCAATTATTAACTTCTACTGACACCGATAAGGAGCAAGAAAATGTTTTCCCAATGGGGTAGTTAGCTTTAGTTGAAGACTTCAGTTCTGTAACTCGAAAACGAAAATTTCAGGAGTCGGCCGACCAGCACTTGCGAACTGCTTCTGCTTCGGGCACCGCACGCCAAGAAAGACTGATGTAATGGCATCGGCTGCATGTTTTATACCCCTGACGACCGGACGTCATGGAAGAAGAAACAGAAACCGACGCAGGACCCAAGACTTTGTTAATCAGGCCAATTGAGGGCTACTGCAAGCAGATAACCCAAATGTAATGACTGTAACAGTGAAACACGGAGAACATCTGCTGCACATCCTCGGAAAATAGGTGACAAAAACGTATCAAAACTATCATCCAGGCACTTAGTTGAAGTTATTTCAAAATGGGGTGCACCAAACAATTCCAGTCTTGTTTGAGTAGGATCATTCTGTGAGGAAGTCTGTGATAACTGTCCTTGACAATTTCCAAGAGAAAGAAACACTGTTGCCTGGGCCAGAAGGGAGTCAGCACAGTGATTTTTGGAGAGTCCTTCTGAATCTTTAGAATGACCCTGGATATCAGTGGAAAGGTAATCATTTATTTATTTTTATTTATTTTACATTTGTTGACCGGGATAGTCCGACTGGATGCATGTCCATTTTCAGCGGAGGCCCGGGGAGAAAAGCTCCAAGGGTAAGCAGATACAGCATTACATAATGCCAGCATTACATATTACAAACAGATTATTTACAGAGATTACATAAGTAAGCAAGTTAAACAAGTTCCACAGGTTAAAGTTAGTCCTGAGCACAAGTCAGGATTAAATTAAATTACACAGTAAACTGGTTAACAGATTTTTACACATTCGAGTTAGCCAGGCTTGATACATTGACATAGCCAGTTAAGTGACAAATGTTGTTTGAGTCTAGTTTTAAATTGACCTAAGGTGGAAAGTAAGGTAATATCAGCTGGAAGTGAGTTCCAGGATCTACTTACAGAGTTTGCAAAGAGAGAATCACCGGCTGTGTTATTAATTTTGCTAGTCTGAATTAGTAGTTTGTTAGAGGATCGAACCGGTCTAGGATTGATATAGGGGCTGATAACATTTTTACGTGCAGTGGTATTGTCCGGATTATAGAGGATTTTATAGGCCATAATCAGTTGGTTATACTGGATTAGGCTAGGTAGTTCAAGCCAACCAAGCTGATTTAGATAGATGCAATGATGTGTCCTAAAAGGCAGCCCAGTGGCAAACCTGGCAATGTGGTTGTAGCAAATTGAGAGTTTGTTAAGGACAGTCTTGTTCAAATTCGAGAGTAGAGGGATGCATACAGAAGGGTTGAAAGAAGGTGAGAGCGAGCTATGGCAATTTTAGCTGGAGGGGTTAGGAAGGCTTTTATTCTGTAAAGTGACCCTAGTTTTTTATTGATGGTTTTGATAGTTTGGTTAACATGTAGGTCAAATTTGAGATTATTGTCTATGATGACACCTAATAGTTTTGTAGATGGGTCAGGGGAGATTATTGTGCCATCATTTGATTTTATGGTAAAGGTGAAAGCGGTAGACCTACGTGTTGGTGAAAATAACAGCATTTTAGTTTTTTTGGGATTTAGGATCAAACGATGTTCAGAAAGCCAGTTTTCTATTGCATTAAAGGTGGTCTGGGTAACTGACCATAACTCTACTGGAGATGTGGCTGAGCAAATCAGAGTAGAGTCATCATCATATTGGATACAGCTGACTTTTGGGATGACAGTATAAAGGTCGTTAATGAAGATGGAGAACAGCAAGGGCCCTAGTATAGAGCCTTGTGGTACTCCGAGGGTGTTGGGTAGAAGGTTAGAGAGTTTGTTCTGCCAGAGGACAGCCTGCTGTCGACCATTCAGGTAGGAATGAAACCATTGGAGGGCTCCAGTATCTAGACAGAATGTTTTCAGGGTGTGGATTAAAAGCTGGTGATCAACCATATCGAATGCCTTGGAAAGATCCAAAAAGAGGGCTGAGGATATATAATTATTGTTGCGATTATGGTTTATGGTGTTAGTAAAGGCTAGGAGGGCTGAAGTAGTGCTGTGATGAGGACGGAAGCCATGCTGAGTGTCTGCCATAAGGCGATTTTGGATTACGTGGTGCATGAATTGTCTATGAATACATTTTTCCATAATCTTTGCAAGTGGAGAGAGTATAGCTATTGGCCTATAATTGGAGCATTCAGTAGAGCTGCCTCCTTTGTGAAGTGGGATTACATAGGATATTTTCCAGATGGTGGGAATTTTAGCTTCTACTATGGTTCGATTGATTAGTATTGAGACGGGGTAAGCAATAGCATCAGCTGATTTTTGTAGGTACTCGGCAGGGAGTTGATCAGCAGAAAGTGTAGTGGGTTTTAATTTTTTGATCAAGGTACGGATAAGTGAAGTGGCGGCTGGTTGGAAGCTGAATGCAAGTAGGTTTCTAGGGGTCACCAAACCTTTTTTGAGTTTTCTAGGAGTGCTACTTTCAGGACCAGGGGAGCTAGGAGGTAGTTGGCTAGCTAGGGCTTGAATTGTCTCAGTAAAGAATTGGTTAAAACTATCAGAAACATCTTCAGGGGTTTTATCAATAGTAGCAGCAGGGATTGGGGTTGAAGTTTGTCCAGGATGTAGTAGATTATTTAAACCTGCCCAAAACTTCTGAGGGTTATTTTGATTTACTGTCTGTAAATTACAGTAGTATTGTTTTTTGTCTTGTAAAATTGATTTTTTGGTTTCGTTCCTGGATTGCCTGTATTTAATGTGATCTTTAGGGTCTTTAGAAGAATGCCATAAAGCCCATGCTTTGTTTCTAAGGGAAATTTTGAGTTTAGACTCTATAGAAAGCCATGGTGCAGTTTTTGCCTTGGTTCTCTTTGAATGAACAGGTGCATGCAAATCAAGGATCTCAAGGAATTTGTTGTTAAAGTATGCTACTGCTTCATCTAAGGGGAGGTGTTTTAGAATAGACCAATTACATGAGTTTAGTTCTTGTTGGAATTTGGCAGGGTCAAAGTTTTTATTGTTTCTAACCTTTCTGAGTAAGGGTTGTTGGGAATTAATGGTTTTGTGCTTAATTACATATGTGAGAAGGTGATCGCTTAGGCCATTAAGGAGGGTACCAGAGGTGTACAGTTGGGTGTGACTGTTTATGAGTACCCAGTCAAGTATACTTTCTTTTTGGTTGGGTTTACCTATCCTGGTAGGGGTGGATATGATTTGTGTAAATGCATGCAGGTTAATAATATGGGTTGTTGGGGATTCTAAGGAACAGGTGCCCCAGTCTATGTTAAAGTCTCCAAGTAGTAGGGTTTCTTGGGGGTAGTGACATGATAACCAGTGCAGGATATCTTCAAATGTAGATATATTGTTACCTGGGGGAATGTACATACAGATGATATTAATGCATTTATTTTTATTAAGTTGCAATTTGGTGGCAAGAATCTCAGAGGTATTAATCCGAGGAGGTTGTATTACATCTATGGTGACATTCAACTCAGATTTAGAGTACAGCTACCCCACAATCATGAATATTCTTGACCAAGAAAATGAAAATGTATCTGTTTTCCAGGCCTGTTTGTAAAGAAATCTGGAGCTGAATTTTAATGGTTGGTTGTTGTGAATGCAGGCAAAAAGATCTACTTAAGGTGTTACTCACAGTTAGATAAAATCCTGGAAGACTCCCTGACTTAGTTTCCATTTGTGAAGGTCTGTCCTGGTCCTGCTCACCTTGCATGCAACAATATTTTGCTCTGACAGGATATAAGATGGATGCAGAATGAGACTGGGCTGAATTGCTGTATCCCAGGCTACCATGGCTAGTATGTACAAGATAAAATCTAGATGCTCGTTGTTTATGTACCACATCACTGTGGTATTGTCTGTAATAGATGACAGAGAGCATTTATGACTGCCAACATCTCTTATATTTATGTTTCAGTATGCCCTTTTTGTTACAAAGACACTGAACTTTTACTTTCATAAAGACCACTCCCCAAGCAAAGTCTGAGACACCCATAATGGGAGAATGGGAGACCTCGAGTTAAATAAAATTGGTCTAGACACCAAAACAATTCTCTTTTTATAAATCCTAAAACTGAAATTTGGAATGAAGTAAATGCTGATTTTGTGACCATACAGATTTTAGGTACCACTGATTTTTTTTTTCTTTTTTTGTTATCATGTGGAGTCTGGCTAAAGAAATAAGGAAAGGGATGTCATGAATCCTAATATCCTGACAGAAATCTGTTGCTGAAGTACTGGACTGAGTGAAAAAAACTCAGAAATTAATCTAGATACAGATCTACTTTTCTCCTGTGGAAGAAAAACTGTTTGAACAGACGTACTTAGGAGGCACCCCAGGAAAACAATTGTGTGAAAAGGCAGAGAAGCCATTTGAATGTTCTTTTGGAACCCCTGTCTGTGAAGGGGGGCTCTCTCTCAAATGAAATATTCCTCACACTTTGAAAAAGACTGCAAAGATAAACAAGTTGACTAAACAAGGAACAATATTAATACCTTACAGTCTACAATAGTCTAGCACTGGGGCCAGACACTTTCTGAATGCCCCAAGGAACTCAAAGTGCAAACCTCATACAACAGTTCCAGAAGAAGCTGTTTTGGAAGAAGCATCAGCTGTATCATAAGCACACTTCACAGAGTTTTTGGTGACTTGAGACAGGGAAACAGTAAGGGAATTTATGGAAGATTTCTCCTCAGAAGAGGGAAAAGTAGCTGAAATATGCCTCATTCTCAAATGATGGAAGCAAAAAGTACAGTTGTGTACACTTACCATAAATGTAGATGTTCGAATGTATTCACTGTTGCAGTCATCACATTTGGGTCATCTGCCTGCAGGTAGCCCTCAGCCAGCCTGAATAGCAGAGTCTTTGGTAGCCCTCAGCCAGCCTGAATAGCAGAGTCTTTGGATTTCTGCATCGGATGCCGTCTCTTCTTCCATGACGTCAGGTAGTCAGGGGTATAAAACATGTAGCCGACACCATTAAATCAGTTTTTTTCTTGCCCCAGATGTCAGGTGCCACCACAATAGGGAGCAATTATATGGTATGGTACACCCCATCAAAAAGCAAATACACCAGAAAAAATAAATATACCAAACAAAAAGGAAAGGTAGAGCCAAGAGAAGTCAGGGGGCTGGAGGGAGGGTAACCAGGACTGCAACAGTGAATACACTTGAACAACTACATTTATGGTAAGTGTACACAATTTTACTATGTTCTTCGTGTTTCACTGTTGCAGTCACCAAATTTGGGTTGATTCCCAAAGCTAAGGAAGGGAGGAGGCAGTTAAAGAGCATTAAGTCAAGCTATTAAGCCCTGAAAGACTGCAGTGGCAAATCCAGCTCTGGATTTAGAAAAGATAGGCATGTGGTAATGCTTGGTGAAGGTATGTACAGAGCTCCAGGTAGCAGCTTCTAGGATGTCCCTGGTAGGGACTCCTCAGAGAAAAGCCACAGAGGTAGATGCAGGCCTGGTGTAATGTGATCTTATCCCCTATGGGTTAGCTTTTCCATGGTGCTTGCAGCAAAAATTAATGCAATGGGCTATCCATTTGGAAATGGTTTGCTTTGAAATGGCCTTCCCCTCTGCCACTGCAGCAAAGCCAACTAAAAAGAAGTTATGTACCTACCATAACATTCCGTGTTAGTTGTCTTCATCTCGCCTTCCTTCTTGCTGGTTGGGATCGGAGCCGAGGATCGGCCATCTTCAATAGCTCGAGATCTGTTTACTGGCTCAAAGCTACCCCTTATCCCATAATGCCTAGCGATATCTACCCAGATCTTGTTTGAAATAGCTAACTACAGACATAACAAAAGAATAAACCAGTCAAAAAAACAGTTGACTATACCTGCCATATTCTCTAAGTCAATAGAGGAAACAAGAGAACAGACAGCCAGTGAAACAGAAAAACTCCTCTCGGTCCACTAGGACGGGGGGACGGAGGGTGGGACGCAAGAAGGAAGGTGAGATGAAGACAACTAACATGGAACGTTATGGTAGGTACATAACTTCTTTATGTTAAGTTGTCTATCTCGCCTTCGTTCTTGCTGGTTGGGACAGTGTCCCTAGCACCTAAAATCCTGGGTGGCTCAGTAGAACAGACTCTTCAGAACAGTGGAACCAAAGTCAGCTCTGCTCCTGGAGACCATATCCAACTTGTAATGAGAAATAAAGGTATGAGGGTTTGCCCACGTGGCAGCTGTACACATGGAATCCATGGGCAACCTAGACTGGAGGTGGCGAAGGCCCTAGTAGAATGACCTTTCGGTTTAATAGGTAACTCTTTGTTCCTCAACTGATAAATGAAAGAAATAGTGTGTGACAACCATCTGGACAAGGTTACCTTGGAAACTGGGAGACCTTGTTTGCCCAACGCATACGAAAGGAATAGTTGGGTCCGACTTCCTTACTACTTTAGTGCTGTGCAAGTAAAAACGCAATTGCATATGAACGTCCAATTGGTGCAGTTTGTACTTTGCCTTGTTGGTATGATTAGGGAAAAACACAGGAAGATCTATAGATTGGTTTAAATTATTTTCTAAGCAGACTTTGGGGAGAAACAAAGAATTAGTCCTCAGAGCAACCCTATCCTTATGAAAAACCAAGTATGGAGGACAAACACATAGCGCCTGAAGTTCGGAGACGCGTCTGGCTGATGTAATAGCTACCAGAAAGAGTGTTTTCCAAGACTGAAACTTGATAGAGCAGGACGCTGCTGGTTCAAAAGGTGGCAGAATTAAGGAGTTTAGGACTAAATTAAGGTCCCAAGGAGGAGGGGGGTCTCTCACTGGAGGCCTAGAAGAGTTGTCCCTCTCAAAAAAGCTTTACAGAGCTTATGAGACATAATGTTAGAGTTCGAAAAACCAACATGAAAGTTAGAAATGGCCACCATTTGTACCCTGATCGTAGCAGAAGCAGACCCGGAGTGAAACAGTTGTGCTAGGAATTCTAGGATTTCGTGGACTGGGGCTGAAAAGGGATCCACATTCCTATCCTTTGCCCAACAAGAAAAACGTTTCCATTTGCTAGCATAAGTTTTCCTCATTGTAGACTTGTGAGAGGAGACGATAATGTCACGGACTGCTGGGGAAATGCTGGGAAGCCTGGCTAAGGTAGGAAGTGGAGCAACCAAGCTGTGAGCTGGAGAGTTTTGAGGGATTGATGCAACCCAGCTGATTGATGAACCAGGAGATCTGGAATTGGGTCCAGAGTCCAGGGTTGATCGAGAAGGTAACACTGCAGGAACGGGAACCATATCTGTCGAGACCAGTAGGGGGCAATGAGGATCATTTTGCAACCCAACGACATTGCTTTCTGTATAAATTTGGGTATCAGGGGGAAAGGAGGAAGGGCATAAAGAAGTCCCTGGGGCCAACTGTGGACTAGAGCGTCTCTGGGTATGTGACCCGGAAGCGGAAGAAGGGAGAAGTAGTTGCTGCATTTGCTGTTGAAGGGAGTGGCAAAGAGATCGCAGCAAGGCTGTCCCCATTTGCGGAAAACAAGATTTGCAACTTCTTGATTCAGACCACTCATGAGGCATGAGGATAGCTCTGCTGAGCCTTTCCGCTATGACGTTAGATCTCCCGGGATGAGGGTCGCAATCAGAAAACGTTGGGGGGAAAACGCCCACTGCCAAAGTCTGAGTGCTTCTTGACACAGGGGGTAGGATCTGGTTCCGCCCTGCTTGCTGATGTACCACACCACTTGACATGTTTGTTTTAATAGCAATGGCCCCAGAAGGAAGAGAGTCTTGAAGGGCTTGCAACGCCATGGGCACAGCTCTCATTTCCAGGACATTTATGTGCAGATGGTACTCGTGAGGTTGCCAAGTGCCTTGGACTGTCCTGCCCAGATAATGCCCCCCCCCCCAATCAGGGAGGCGTCTGTCATCACTGCGGCTACCGGAGGGGGTTGTATAAAAGGTCTGCCCTGAGTAACTAGTGGGGAGACCATCCACCAAGAAAGATGTCTTTTGCATGTATATGTGATCATGACCATGCGAGTCATGGGTAGCTCTTGGAAAGACCACTGCGTGAACAGAAGCCACTGAAGAATTCTCATATGAAAGCGCGCTAGTGGGATTAGAAGAATGGCTGCTGCCCTGGAACCCAGAGTTTGAGGAACGTACCTGACTTGGATCCTTTAGCTCTGTATTAGAATTTGTACTTGCTGACAAATTGCAGACACCCTTTCTAGTGGTAGCCTTGCAAACATATTCCTTGTGTCCAAGTCTGCTCTTATGTAAGTGATAGATTGACAGGGCAACAAGGCAGATTTTTCGAAATTTATTGCAATGCCGAGGTGGGAGCAGATTTGTGATTGTGTAGTCCCGTGCTTGTATGAGTTGATGCCTGGTGGTAGCAGTAAGGAGCTGGTGGTTGCAGTAAGGAGATAGTCATCTAGATACGGAAACACCTGGAATCCTTGATGCCTCAGGTGAGCCGTGACCACTGCCATACATTTGGTGAACACCCTGGGGGCAGGGTGAGAACAAATGGCAGAGCTCTGAACTGATAATGACTGACCCCCAGCCGGAAGCGAAGATATCTCCTGGAGCGCCTGTCCATCTTTATATGGTAGTAGGCATCCTGAAGATCTATCAAGCACATCCAATTGTCTTGACCCAGAAAGGGTAGAATGGACTGTAGCGTGACCATCCAAAACTTTGTTCTTTGCACAGACCTGTTTAGTCTGCTGAGATCCAGACTCGGTCTCTAGTCCCCTGTCTTTTTTGGTACGAAAAAGAACCTTGAGTAAGTTCCGGATCTGTGCTGGTCTGCCGGGACTTCCTGGATGGCTCTTTTTTCTAGCAGTTTTGAAACTTCTATTACTGCTTGCTCCTTCAGAATGGGTGGAACATCTGGAAGGGTCTTCCTTGACTGTAAAGGGGGTTGATGGAAGGGAATTTTGTAACCTCCGGATATAACGGACTGTACCCATCTTTCTTGTGTTAAACTTTGCCAGGCTTTTGGGTACAGCAAAAGTCTTCCCCCAACTGCCTTCGGAGTTGAGCAGCCGGGCAACCCTTCAGGGTTGCTGGAAGGGCTTATCAGAGAAGGATTCTCTGTTGCCCTGGTTCTGCAGACCCCCTCTGCCACTGGAGGAAAAATCACTGTGCGTGTCAGGTAAGGCTCCCTGAGATTTACGGAACCACATCTTCTCACTCTTCTGACCCTTGGGGTAAGGTCTAGAGGGAGTGTAAAAACAGACTCCCACGGCAGAGAGGGTCTTGCCTACTTGCTCACACCTAGTCAAAGTGTCTTTCACCTGCGGTCCAAAAAGAAAGGAACCATCAAAGGGAGTGTTGGTGAAGGACGCTCGAAAGGGTTCCGCAAAGTTACACAGCCGCATCCACGCATGCCTCCTGAGGGCCAACCCGGTATCTGCGGCTCTACTCGCCCCATCAGCTGCATAGGAAATGAGCCTCATGGAGGAGTGAACAACAGAATTAAGTGTCGCTAGCGGGGAAGCTACTTTGGCTTGTGCTCCCTGAGCTGTTGGATCTTGGAGGGCATCTCCGAGCTCTTTAAGGAGATCTCTCTGAAGTCGGATAAAATAACAAAGGTAGTTCAGTGACCTCATATAGAAGGGCGCTGAAGCGAACATTCGCTTCCCATATCTGTCCATCGTCCTAGACTCCTTGTTAGGGGGATGGACAGACGAAGAGGTCTCCGCTAACTCTTTTTTGGTGAATGCTGCTACCACCATAGCATCAACAGGGGCACCTTTGGAAAGGAAAGTACAGTTGTGTACCTACCACAAATGTAGATGTTCGAGTGTATTCACTGTTGCAGTCATTACACTTGGGTTATCCTGCTGGCAGGTGACCTGCAGTCGGCCCGAGTTCCAAAGTCTTGGTCCAGCGTCGGTTGCTGTCACCTCTTCCCTGATGTCAGTGCGCCAGGGGTATAAAAGTTGCAACCAACGCCATTTTCTTCAGTTTTTCTTGCCCCAGATGTCAGGTGCCCCCAGACAGGAAGGCTTAAAAGATAACTATGCCAAACCATGCATATAATACTATAAACTTTTCCTTCATTTTCAAGCAAATACACCACAGGTTGTATAGAGTTGAGAAGTACAGAATAGTCCCAGCAAAGAGGGGGATGGTGGGTGGGTAACCTGGACTGCAACAGTGAATACACTTGAACATCTACATTTATGGTAGGTACACAACTGTACTATGTTCATCGTGTTTCACTGTTGCAGTCATTACACTTGGGTAGAATCCCAAAGCTGAGGTTGGGTGGCTGGGTCTATATTGGATTTGGCAAGGCTAACAAGCCCTGCAGAACTGCAGTGGCAAAGCCTGCTCTGGATTTGGAGTAGAGAGGTAGGTGGTAGTGCTTGGTAAAAGTGTGCATTGAGCTGCAGGTTGCAGCTTCTAATATGTCTTTGGTTGGTACCCCTCTGAGGAAAGCTGCCGAAGTGGCTGCTGCTCTGGTAGAATGAGGCCTAATGCCCTTAGGCACCGATTTGTCATGTTATGCATAACAGAAGCAGATGCAGTGTCCTATCCATTTGGAGATTGTCTGCTTTGTAATGGGCTTTCCTTGTGATCCTGCAGCATAAGCTACAAACAGTTGCTCAGTTTTTCTGAAAGCTTTTGTTTTGTCCAAGTAAAATCGTAGCTGCCTGTGTATATCCAAAGTGTGCAGAAGTCTTTCCCCTTTACTCGGGGGATTTGGGTAGAAAGTAGGTAAATTAATGGTTTGGTTTATAGCCACATTGGAGACCACTTTTGGCATGAATGTTGGGTTTGTCCTAAGAGAAACCTTGTCTTGATGAAAAATGAGGAAAGGTTCCATGGTCATCAATGCCTGTAACTCTGAGACTCTTCTTGCTGAAGTTATTGCTAGGAGCAGAGCAGTTTTGCAAGACAAGAATTTTAGATCAGTTGTGCTGGCTGGTTCAAATGGAGGCAGTGTTAGTTTTTTTAAAACAAAATTGAGGTCCCAAGTAGGTATTGGTGCTCTTGCTCTTCTAGGGGGTCTTATATTCTTTGCCCCTCTGAGGTACTGCCGTAGTAGAGGATGTGAAAAAATAAGAGGATCCATATTGTACTGAGCTGAAATGGCAGAGGCATGGATTTTAACAGATGAAAAAGATAGGTCTTTGTCCAACATCTCAGTCAGGTATTGCAAAATCTGAGGTATATTAGGGACCAGTGGGTCGAGCCCTTGTGCCTGGTTCCAAGCACAGAATCTCTTCCATTTTTCTGCATAAGATTTCCTAGTGCTGGGCCTCCTGGCTTCCAAAATTACATCCATAACAGCTTTAGAGAGAGGCAGTCTGAGTGGCTACATTATCTGCCATGCTGCCAGGTTTAAGGTTCTGAGATGACTGTGCAGAATCTGACTGTTTTGCTGTGTCAGAAGATGAGGAATTTGAGGTAGAGGCCAAGGTGGGTCTTGGGACAAAGATTTTAGGACTGGGTACCAGTGCTGGCGTGGCCAGTCTGGTGCAAGCAGTATCATTTTTGGCCTCTCTTGTCTGACTTTTAGAAGCACCTTGGTGAGAAGAGGCACTTGGAGTGAAGGCATAGACTGTCAGGTTTTTCCAGCTGAATGATAGAGCATCCACTTTCCATGCTTGAAAGTGATAAGTCCTTGTGCAAAATTTCTGTATTTGGCAATTGTGAGGGGAGACAAAAAGATCTATGTCTGGGCGTCCCAATTTCCTTGTTATCATGTTGAACACTTGTGGATTTAGCTTACATTCATGAGGATCCATGAGATTTCTGCTTAGTTCGTCTGCCAGTGTATTTTTTGTTCCTGGCAGGAATTGTGCTGTGTTCCACAAAGTCATGGCTTGTCTGCATAGGGGATAGGAATGTGTGCCCCCTTGTTTATGTACCACATAACTGTGATATTGTCCATCTTTATTAGTAGTTGTCCTGGATGTATTAGGTCCTTGAAGGCTGTCAGGGCATTCTGTACAGCTAGCACCTCCTTTTGATTGATGTGAAGATGCATTTGCTCCTTGGGCCACGTGCCCTGAATACATTTGACTGCCATATGTGCTCCCCAGGCATTATCCGATGCATCCGTTGTTATTGTCTGCCTGGCTGTAGGTAAGGTGAAAGGCTGCCCCTTGTTGTGGTGACAGGCCTGGGACCACCATCGAAATTCCTGTTGTAGGCAGGGAATCAAGGTTATGATTATCTCTAGGCTGTGACAATGCTGAGTCCAAACACTTTTTAGATACCATTGTAGTTTCCTCATATGCAGTTTTGCATATGGAATTAGTAGAATGCAGGATGCCATGAAACCCAGGGCCTACAGAATTTTTCTTGCAGGGAGCTGGGTCTTTGTTGCCATCATTTGAAAGTAATGAGTCAGTTGCCTCTGTTTGTCTGGTGTGAAATAAGCCATTTGGGCAGTTGTATTTAAGCTTGCCCCCAGGAATATTATCTCTTGAGAGGGCACTAGTTTTGATTTCTTTTCGTTTACTGTGCACCCTAGGCAAATTAGCAATCTTTTTACAAATGCCAGGTGCTTTAGAAAAATGTCCTTGCTCTCTGCTTGAATAAGGCAGTCATCCAAGTAGGGATATATTTGAATTCCTTTTTGTCTGCAAAATGCAATTACTGGCGCCAGGCATTTTGTGAAGACCCTGGGCGCAGTAGATAAGCCAAAGGGCAGTGCAGTGAATTGGTAATGCCTTGAGCCTGCTATAAATCTGAGGTATCTTCTGCATGATTGTCTGATTGGGACGTGCAGGTATGCCTCCTTGAGATCCAAAGTAACTAGCCAAGCCTCCTTGCCCAGCACGGGCAGAAGTTGTTGAAGTGTTAACATTTTGAATTTTGGAACATCCAGGAAAGTATTCAGGATTGACAGGTCCAGTATTGGTCTCCAGGCTTTGTCTTTTCTGGGTACTAAGAAAAGTCTTGAGTAAAATCCTTGTCCCTGTTTTTCTTGTGGAACTTTTTGAATAGCTCCCATATCCATAAGAGCAGCAATCTGTTTTTGTGCCTCTGCCCATTGGTTTTGTGGCAGGTTTGGCAGGCAGGCAGGTTTGGCATACCTTTTGGTTTTGGAAGCGTGTGGAAGTGGAACCTGTACCCCTGAGAAACTATATTCAGCACCCATTGGTCTTGGGTGATCATGTGCCAATTTTTTGAGAAAAGTGCTAGCTTTCCCCCTAGCGGTGCTGTCAACTGGTAAAGAGCTTGGCATTTGCAGAGGGAAGTCATTGTGACTGTTTCCTATAAGGTTGTGATTTGTCTTCTCCTTCTTTTGGGGCTGAAGCACCCCACTGTTTAGGTCTGTAGGAGCCTTTGGGCAGAGATCTGCCTCTTGGGCGTCTGTATCTGCCTCTGTGGCCTGTCTGACTCTGGAAAGGACCAGTTTTTTGAAGGCCAGTTTCTGCTAAATCTAGGTGGTTGAACCTGTAAGAAATCTTTCACCATTTGACTTTGCTTTATCCTCCATTTTCTTTAACACCTCTTCTGCTGTAACATCCAATAATTTTACTTTAACATGGTCAGGTAAACTTTGTTCTTTCAACCAAGCATCCCCTCGAATTACTGAGCCTGTTGCTGCGGCTCTACAAGAAGCCTCTAATGAATCAAAACCACATTGCAGAGTATGCTTTCCCACTTGTTCAACTGCATGCAATAAATCCTGCATTCCTTTACTGTCAGGACTTTCTATATTTGTAACCATTTTCTGCTTTAACAATGACATGAGATACTGTTGATATTTAAGCATGTGAAACTGACAGTTTAAAGCTCTAACAGCTAAAGTAGCAGAAGTGTAAACTTTTTTCCCCCATCTGTCCAGAGCTCTGCAATCCCTATCTGAGGGGACAGGATTTTTGGCAGTGGAAGCTTTAACCCCTTTAGGACCCTGAGAAATTGTTTCTGGGTCTGCAGTGGAGTTTTTATAAACAAATTTATGAGAGTCAGGGACCCTGTAGTATCTCTGTCTGGTTTTACTGGAGCAGGGGATAAAGAATCTGGAGAAAAACTGGATTCGGAAAAAACATCATCTACAATATCAAGCACAGGAGGGACAGCCAGGGGCCTGTGCTGAGGCAATAAAAGGAAATCTCTGAGCCTTTTCTTGGATTCTGAGCAATCCTGGCTCTCCCAATGGAAATGCTCCCTCATGGTGTGCAGGGTTTCCCCAAAAGAATAATCCTCAGGCGGTGAGGCAGAAGGAATGGACTCTTCAGCATCAGAGTCCTCATAGGGAGGGAGAGAATAGTCCTGATCAGAAGAAGAATCAGAGGAAATGGAAGCCTGATCAGAGGAATCATAATCAGCGTCTTGCCTAGGCCTTTTGTCAGGAGGGTGATGGGTACCCCTAATTAAAGTAATAAGGTCTTTGGCCATTTTAAGCATCTGTTTCTTTGGCATGGATGACTGTTCTGGAGAATGCTGCACTTGCTTCCTTGTCTTTAATGGTGTTTTTGACTTTGCCTTTGCTGCTGTAGTAGACTTAATTGTAAGCTGTGAAGGTCTGAAAATACTCTCAGAAGCCGGTGCCTGCTCAGCGGCTCTGGACCCATCTGAGGGTATAGTTTCCGTAGGCCCAATACCTTGAGTTTCCACAGGCCTCGGTGTCTTCATGTGGCTGTCGATTAGGGCCTGTGGCTCTGAGGTAGCAGGTGTCAGGGGCTGCGAAAGTACCTCACTGAGAACCGGCGAACCAGCGATTGGCCTAGAAAAGGCTTTGTCATCGGTTTTGGACCTCGGGTGCCTGTCTTTTTTTTTTTGTCTTTGCGTTTTTATACATTCCAGTCGTCGGATGTTCCGACGGCATTATATAATTAAATCTTCGTTCAAAATAATGTAAAGCAAAATCAAACCGACATTTAATAGTGCGTTTATTGAATCTAGCACAAAACCGAAAACTAGTAACGCCGTGGTCAGGGCCTAGGCAAGGAATGCAGTAAGAGTGTAAGTCCTTAAGAGGTATTTGCTTTCCACATGAAATACAATTATTAACTTTTACTGACATCGGTCTGGAGCAAGAAAAAGTTTCCCCAACGGGGTACTTAGCTTTATTGAAGACTTTGGTTCTGAAACTCAATTTTGAAAATCTCAGGAGTCAGTCGACCGGCTCTTGCGAACTGCTTTTGCTTCGGGCACCACGCGGCAAGAAAGACTGGAGAAAATGGCATCGGTTGCAACTTTTATACCCCTGGCGTACTGACATCAGGGAAGAGGCGACAGCAACTGACGCCGGACCAAGACTTTGGAACTTGGGCCGACTGCAGGTCGCTTGCCAGCAGGATAACTCAAGTGTAATGACTGCAACAGTGAAACACGATGAACATCTGCTTATCCTGGGGTGCTGAAATGAATTTACTAGGTCTCCTCGGAGTTGGTTCCACTGCATCCAAAGCTGACCAAGCCTTTCGAGCCACCACTATCAAAAGTGGATCAAAAGGCGGAGACACCCAGGAGGAGGAAGGTCGGGAACCGAAGGCATCGAGAAATACAGACATCCTCAAAAGGGGCTAGGGGATTCCAGTTTCCCCTCTGCTTAAAACATTTCTAGGATGTCCAGGAAGGAAACATCTTCAGAGGGGGATCTCGGGGACCCTTCCAAATCACCTAAGTCTGTATCGGAAATGACAAGACTCAGGGAAGTCAATATGCTTCCTCTTACACTTTTTCTTCCAAGGGGGCTCTTCTGAGTGATCAGGAGAGGCCTCAGAAGAGGAGGAAACCCTCAGTGGAGTGTCCTGGAGAATTGGTTCCCCTACGCTTAGGGTCTGGAGGAGGAGCAGAGGTTGGCACAGGCACTACAGGGGACGGAGCCGGTGGGGCTGATAGTGGAGATGACTCAGGGGACAGCACACTCCGCATGACATCAAAGGCATCCCTACCATGATGCAGAGAAAGCTCCGGTTCAGAAGAAATAGGAATCTTTCTCCGCACCGAGTGGGATGGCTCCGAGGCCGATGTTGGAGCCAAGCTCACCTGCACCTAAGCTCCGAGAGGGAGAACGGGGTCGGACAAGGGTCTGATGCCACTCGCCCCCTCGGAGCTGATGAGGGAGCCCCAGCGCCCAGATCCCTCAATGGAAGGTACCACTGAGGGAATCAGAACCGAAGGATATAGGGTTATCAGAGCCGACGGTTCCACTACTCGAACCCCAATGAACTCCGGCTCCGAACTCATTGGAGTCAGAGGAGGAACATCGAGAGAAGTGGACAGAGCCAATACCTGTTGAGAAGGGCTGGACAATAATTTAGCTAGTGCCTGCGACTTTAGCAACCTACTGGCCACTCTCTCCACATCATGATCAGACAGTCTAGAGGATCGAGAGGAGTGAGAGGATCAGTGACTACGCTCGCTCTGAAGTAAAGGAAACCGAGGAGCCGAATGCACCGACTCTAGTGACGGGGACCTCAACCTCTTGTGGCTCCGAAGCTTCTGATGGAGCCGATGGGGAGACTGTCTTGTCGGTGCCAGCTGGAACCGACGTAGAAGGTAAATTCTGAACCGAAGACAGCTCCGAACTTGAAGCCGACGGCTTAGTGTATTTAGGGGATTTCACTGGCTGTGAGCTCTTGGCCGGTGAATTCTGGGGTTTTAAAAGACCCCTGAGAATCAGCTTATTCTTACGCTCCTGCAGGACTCTTGGACTAAAGGCATGGCAAATAGAACAAGAGTCCTGCAGGTGCACGGTGCCTAAACAATAGATGCAAGAAGTGTGCCCATCTGTCAGAGACATTTTCTGACAGCATGAGTCACACTTCTTGAACCCAGAAACCTTGGATTCCTTTGACATCCTTTACAGTAGAAAGAAACCAATTATGACAATAACAAGAAGCAATATACAGTCTACAAAAAATACACCTACTAGAAAGACTATAGCTAAAGGTTTTTTTTTTTTGAAAGATAATAGGAAAGCCTCCAATTTAATCGGCTAGCCTATAAGAAAAAAAACAGAAGGAAAGCCTCTAACTTAAACTGCTAACCTGACAAGAAGAGGGGGGGAGATACTATAAGATAAACAATTATCTATCACAGAAACAAACTATCGCTAATAATAAAATACTGGAAAAGTTAAATTCTTGTGAAAAAGTTACACAAAAAACTCTATACAAGCCGGAGCCAGAAAAACAACACCTCGCAGCTGCAGCGGCAAACGAGATCTGGGTAGCTATTGCTAGGCATTATGGGATAAGGGGTAGCCTCGAGCCGAGGATCGGCTCCGATCCCAACCATCAAGAACGAAGGCGAGATAGACAACTTAAAATCAGCTGTTCAGATTTTCTGAGAGGCTTAGTCTTGTCCAAATAAAATCTAAGTTGTCTGTGCACGTCCAGGAGTGCAGTATTCATTCCCCTTTGTTTTGTGGATTAGGGAAAAAAGTAGGCAAATGAATTGACTGATTTAGGGCCACACTAGACACCACCTTGGGCATAAAGGAAGGATTAGACCTGAGGGAAACCCTGTCCGCATGGAAGATAATGAAGGGTTCCCACTGCCATGAGGGCCTCTAATTCAGACACACTTCTTGCTTAAGTGATGGCTAGAAGGAAGGCTGTTTTCCAAGAAAGGAATTTCAACTCTGCTGTTGCAGCTGGCTCAAAGGGAGTGACAGTGAGCTTTTCCAATACAAAGTTAAGGTCCCAGGCTGGGGTGGGAGGTCTCCTGGGGGGTCTTAAAATTTTGGCCCCTCTAAGGAATTGCTTTAGCAAGGGGTGAGAGAAAAGGGGTGGCTTTGTATTATAATGTGGTGAAATGGCAGAGGCATGAATCTTAATTGACATGAAGGATAGGTCCCAGTGAAGCATTTCTGTTAAGTACTGTAGAATCTGAGGTAAGATGGGCACCGTTATGCCCATCCCCTGAACCAGGCTTTAGGAACAGTATCTTTTCCACTTTTCAGCATAGGATTTTCTAGTACTAGGCCTCCTTGCCTCTAGAATGACATCCAGTACCTGCTTACTGATGAAGTGCAGAGAACTGATAGTGCATGGAGACTGCCATGAAGCGCAGGTATTTCCTCCAAGATTCCCTTATTGGGATGTGCAGGTAAGCTTCCTTTAAGTCTAGGGCTGACAGCCAGGCATCCTTGGCTAGCATGGGAAGAAGCTGTTGAAGAGTTAGCATTCTGTATTTTGGAACTAACAGAAAGTTGTTGAGAATAGAGAGGTCCAGGATAGGACACCAGGAGTTGTCTTTTCTGGGTACCAGAAAAAGTATTGAATAAAAGCCTTGCCCCCTTTGTTCTGCTGGGACAGGCTGAACAGCCCTGCTATTGAGGAGAGAGAGAACCTGCTGTTGGGCCTCTGCCCACTGACTTGGGGGTAGGTCTGGCCAAACATTTGGTGTTGGTAGGGTGTGGAAGTGGAATCTGTATCCTTGGGAAACTAGGTTGAAAACCCAATTGTCCTGGGTAATGAGTTCCCAGTTTTTTGCATGCAGGGCGAGCTTTCCTCCTAAGGGAGCAGGTAGCAGAGCAGGGCTTGGAAGGGTTAAGATTAAGTCATTGTGTCATTTTTCCATAAGGGGGTGGCTTACTACTCCCTGCTTTGGAGGTGGGAGCCCCCCACTGCTTAGGTTTGTGCGAAGCCTGAGACTGTAGCCTAGGTGGTCTGTTGTTCCTGGGTTTGGACTGAAAAGGCCTAGAAGGGACTGGAAAGGACCAGTTCTTAGAAGGCCAATGTCTACTGAATCTGGGAGGCTGTACTTGAAGGAAATTTTTAACAGTTTGCACAGATTTAGCTTTTTCCTCCATCCTTTTGAGGACTTCTGCTTTGTTGCTAAAAAGGTGGCACTCTAATTCCTGTAATTTAGCTTTTACATGATCTGGCAAGTTTTGTTTCTTAGGCCAAGCATGCCTTCTAAGTACAGACCCCGTGACAGGAGCCCTGCAAAATGCTTCTAAAGCGTCAAAACCAGACTGCAGAGTATGTTTACCAACTTGTTGTGCAGAATGCATTAAATCCTGTAATTCTTTGTGTTCAGTACAGTCGGGAATCAACATCATTTTCTGTTTAAGTAGCCCCATAACATGTGGCCGATACTTCAACATATGAAATTGGCAATTTAAAGCCCTGATGGCCAAATTAGCAGAAGTGTATACCTTCTTACCCAATCTGTCTAAGGCTCTAGAATCTCTATCAGAAGGGGTAGGATTTTTGGCAGCAGTAGCCTTAATGCCTTTTGGTCCTTGGGAAATGGTCTCTAGATCTGCAGAAGGATTCTTGAAGAGTAACTTGTGAGAGTCAGGTACTCTAATTCCTGTCAGGTTTCCTGGGAGCTGGAGGTAAAGTGTCTGGGGTAAGGCTAGATTCCAAGAAAGCATCATCTACAATGTCCAGAACAGGAGTGATAGCTAAAGGCCTGTGTTGAGGTAAAAGTAAGAATTCCCTAAGCCTCTTTTTGGAGTCAGAGTAATCCTGGCTTTCCCAGTGGAAATGCTCCCTTAGAGTGTGCAAGGTTTCACTGAGAGAAAAATCTTCTGGAGGGGAAGCAGAGGGAATGGAATCCTCATAAGTAGATAAGGGCAAATTCTGGTAATCAGAAAGAGCAGAAAAATCAGATTCCTGATCAGAAGAATCATAAAGAAACTCAGTTCTAGGTCTCTTAGAAGGGGAAGGCTGGCTTCCCCTAATCAAGGTAATGAGGTCTTCAGCCATTCTAAGGATTTGATTTTTAGGCATATGGGCCTGGGCCTGCGGTTTGGTTGTCAGTTTTCTAGGCGTGGTGCGAGTTTTAGGCCTGGATGAAAACTATGGTATCAGTTTAATATGAATGTTTGTAGGCCTGAATACACCATCAGAGGCCGATGCCTGCACAGCCGCTCCAGACCCATCCAAGGTAAAGACATCCGCAGGTTCCATAGTCGAAGAAGCATCTCGCAGCATACTGGACTCCGAAAGGGACTCAGTAGAGGCCTGTGAATCAGAAGTAGCGGGTATCAGGGGCTGCGAAAATACCTCACCGAGTACCGGTGGACTGGCGACCAGCTTAACGGAAGCGTCGTCAGCAGTTTTGGACCTATGCGGTCTCTGTCTTTATCCTTGCATTGTTTTGGAAGATCGGTAGTCTGATGGCTTGGTGAAGCAATTTCGGAGTACACAGAACGAGTACAAAATCAGCTGCAAAAATAGCCCGATGACAGATAGTTCGGGCGTTGAATAAAGCACAAAAATGACAATGAGGGACGTCATGGTCTGGGTCTGAGCAGGGGATGCAGTAAGAATGAAAATCTCCGAGGTATTTGCTTTCCACAGGTAAGACAACTGTTAACTTTTACTGACATCGGTTAGAGCAAGAAAAAGGATCTCCAATGGGGTACTTAACTTTTGTTGAAGACTTCGTATCTGAAACTCAAAAACAAAAATTTCAGTAGTCAGCCGACTGGCACTTGCGAACTGCTTCTGCTTCGGTGCACTGCATGGCAAGAAAGACTGATGTAATGGCAACAGCTGCATGTTTTATACCTCTGACAACCTGACGTCATGGAAGAAGAGACAGCACCCAACGCAGAAATCCGAAGACTCTGGTATTCAGGCCGGCTGAGGGCTACCTGCAGGCAGATAAACCAAATGTGATGACTGCAACAGTGAAACACGAAGAACTTTTAGTTATGTACTCACCATAACTTCAGATGTTTGGGATCCATCTCGCCTACATTCTGACTGATGGGTTCGGAGCCGATCCCTCGGCTCCGACTCGGCACGCTTATGCCAAAGAGCGAAGTCTCTTATTGGCTGAGCTTACTATATCCCAGGATGCACCACTACCAGTCCCCCAGATCTAGTTTGTCCGCATACATGCACACACACATACGCTGCTTATATAACATCGTCAGATGAAACAAGATAAAAAACAGTAGAACTCAAAACCGTTCAATCTCTTCTGATCTCCAAGGCAGGGGAAGGAGGGTGGGTATTAGGAATGTGGCGAGATGGATCCCAAACATCTGAAGTTATGGTGAGTACATAACTAAAAGATGTTATGTGATCCTATCTTGCCTACATTCTGACTGATGGGACAGCGCCCTAGCACCTGAATCCTGGGTGGCTCACTGGAAAACACTCCTGAGTACCGTGGAACCAAATGATGCTCGCCTTTAGATGTCACATCCAATTTATAGTGGGAAATGAAAGTGTGCGGGTTGGACCAAGTAGCCGCAGCACAAATCTCAGAAATAGCGAGCTTGGAATGAAAAGCAATAGAAGTAGCCATAGCTCTGGTAGAGTGAGCTTTGATAGATGTTGTAAGTTGCTTATTTGAAGAGGAATAAGCCTGAGCTATGCAATCTCTAATCCATTTGGAGATAGTAGCTTTAGTGATGGTTTTACCCAATTTATTATCTGAAAAGGACACAAACAATTGGTCCGTTTTTCTAATTTGTTGAGTCCTGTCTAGATAGAAGTGCAATTGCCTGTGAACATCCAATTTATGCAAGGTGTATTCCGCTTCATTTGAGAATTTTGGAAAGAAAACTGGTAGCTCTAGAGATTGTTGGAGACAGAGATTAGAACAAACCTTTGGAACAAAAGATGGATTAGGCCTAAGTGATACTCTATCCTTGTGAAAAATCAAGTACGGTGGTTTGATAGATAGGGCTTGAAGTTCTGAAACTCTTCTTGCGGAGGTAATTGCAACTAAGAAGGCAGTTTTCCAAGACAGATATTTTAACTCACATGTAGCAGCCGGTTCGAAAGGGGAAGATGTTAAGGCACAGTACCAAATCAAGATCCCACGGAGGCAGGATGAAAAACGGGGGTCTTAACAGCACAGCACCTTTAATGAAAGTTTTACATAATCTGCTGCTCATCAACGGTGGATCTATGGATTCGTGAAATTTGGAGATAGCTGCTAGTTGGACTTTAATAGTAGAGACTGAAGATCCTTGAGTAAACAAGGATGTTAAAATTTTCAAGACCTCTGGTATCGGGGCAGTAATAGGGTCTAAGCCCCTGAGTTGAGCCCAGATAGCAAACCTCTTCCACTTACTGAGGTACAATTTCTTAGTGGTGGGTTTGTGGGCGAAGATAAAATGTGAATAACTTCCGGTCTAAGGTGTGATTTCTGACTAAAGTCGGAAGTGGAGGAGCCAAGCTGTTAATTTCAAAGTGTGAAGGGACTGGTGTTGTCGTCCCGACTGATGAATCAGCAGGTCCGGAGTTAGATCCAAAACCAAGGACCGTCCAGAGCATGTTTCTTTAGGTAGGGGAACCATACCTGACGAGGCCAGTGCGGAGCAATTAGTATCATTGTGGACCCCAATTGGGAAGCTTTCTGGATGACTTTGGGGAGGAGTGGAACCGGAGGAAAGGCATAAAGTAGTCCTGTTGGCCAAGGTTGGGCTAGAGCATCCGTAGCTGCCTCCCCCTGACGCGGAGTCAAGGAAAAGAACCTTTTGCACTTTGTGTTTTGTGGTGTTGCAAACAGGTCGCAGCACGGTGTCCCCCATCTTCTGAAAACCTGAGCTGCTACTGTTTCGTTCAGGGACCACTCGTGAGGAGAGAGAATCGTCCTGCTTAATCTGTCTGCCAATATATTGGATTTCCCTGGAATGTGGGTCGCTACCAGGAAATGGTTGGTAGCTACAGCCCATTCCCACACCCTCATGGCCTCTCTGCAAAGGGGGTAAGATCTGGTCCCTCCTTGTTTGTTTAGATACCAGACCACCGACATGTTGTCTGTGTGGATAGCAATAATGCCTTGAGGGAGAAACTTGTGGAGGGCCTGTAGGGACAGAAGTACAGCCCTCATTTCCAATACATTGATATGGAGAAAGGTTTCGTCTGGAAGCCAAGAGCCCTGAACTAACCTGCCCAGACAATGCCCCCCCCCACCCTGTCTGGGAGGCATCCGTCTTCAGGGTGGCCACCGGAGGGGGAATAACAAAAGGTCTTCCCTGATTCAGATTGGATGGCTGAAGCCACCAGCGGAGGTCCCGTTTGCACGTTTCTGTAATCAGAATGAGATGATTGAGGGGGAGATTCTGAAAAGACCATTTTGTCGATAACAGCCACTGAAGAATCCTCATGTGCAATCTTGCCAGTGGAACTAGGAGAACCGTGGCAGACATCGAACCTAAAAGTTGCAGGACCATCCTGGCTGGGGCTTTGGATCTTGGAAGCAGGGCTTAGACTTGACCTTGTAAAGTTTGAATCCTTTCGGTAGGAAGGAAGATGCGCATTAATTTTGAGTCTATCTCTGCTCCTATGAATCTTATGCGCTGAGAGGGCAGCAAGACAGACTTTGACCAATTGAATGTAATTCCCAGGGAAGCACCCAGGGAGATGGTGGCTTTTAGGTTGTCTATTAGTAGATGCCTGGTGGTGGCAGTCAGGAGCCAGTCGTCCAGATAGGGAAACACTTGGAATCCAAGACTCCTCAGGTGAGCAGTCACTACTGCCAAACACTTGGTGAACACCCTGGGGGCTGTGGTGAGACCAAAGGGCAGTGCACAAAATTGGAAATGACTGTCTCCCAGGCTGAAGCGCGATACCTCCTGGACGCCTGATGTATCGGTATGTGATAATAGGCGTCCTTGAGATCTATGGAGCACATCCAAACATCCTTCTCCAGCAATGGGAGAATGGATTGTAAAGTGACCATTCGGAATTTGGACTTCATGACGGACTGGTTTAGTTTGCTGAGATCCAATATTGGTCTCAGGTCCCCTGTCTTTTTTGGCACTAAAAAGAACCTTGAGTAATTTCCGGATCCGATCTGGTCTGTGGGGACCGGTTGGATGACTCCTTTTTCTAGCAGCTTTGAAGCTTCTGCGGCTGCAATTTCCCTTTGACTGGGTGGTGGGTCCGGGATTTTTTTGGACGGTGGGGGTGAGTGTGTGAAGGGAATGGTGTAACCTCCGGCAATAATCCGAAGCACCCATCTGTCCTGAGTGATAGACTCCCAGGCTTTTAGGTGCTTGGCAACGGCACCCGACTGGCTCGAGCAGCACAGCCGGGCAATCCCTCATGAAGTGTGGGAGGCTGAAGAGCCACGAAAGGACTCGCGGTCTCCAGAATTGCGAGGCCCTCTGCCGCCTCTGGGACGGCGTCTCCCAGAAAAATTTCCCGTCCTCTGCCTCTGGAAGGGAATCTTCCTGCTGTTGAGGAAAAACTTCTGTGATTTGGAACCACATCTTCCCTCCTCTTTAGCCTTGGGATAAGGACGAAGGGAGTGGAATAACGTGCACCTACGGCAGATAAAGTTTTTCCCTCTTGCTCACAGCGGTAAGAGTGTCTTTACCTTAGGTCCAAACAAAGAGGACCCATCAAAGGGAGCATCGGCGAAGGAAGACTTGAAGGCCTCCGCGAAATGACACAAACGGAGCCAGGCTTGTCTCCATAGAGCTACGCCTGTGCCTGCCGCTCTGCCCGCCCCTTCGGCCACATATGAAATGAGCCTCATGGACGAGTTAGAAATCGAGGTAAGGATAGCCAACTGAGAGCTAACCGACTGGGCTAGCTGCTCAGGTAGGTTACCTGAGAGGGAATCTGACAACTCCTTGACCAGATCCCTCTGTAGCCTGGTAAAATGTGCCAAATAATTCAGGGACCTTAGAGTAAAGGCCGCTGAAGTCAGGGTGCACTTCCGTGCAGTCCATGCTCCTAGACTCCTTATTAGGAGGATGGACAGACGTTGAAGCCTCTGCCACGTCCTGTTGTGTAGCAGATGCCACCACCATGGCATCTACAGCCACGCCTTTCGTCAAGAACTCCTTCTCGGGTGGGGCAGACAAAAATTTGTTAGGCGAGAAGGCACTGGTTCCACAGTATCTGGATGTTCCCACGCCTCCGACAAACCAAATCCAGGAGCTCGTCAAGGGCGGAGACACCCAGGAGGCGGAGGGCTGAGCCCCAAAGGCCTTGAGAAGCACTGACTCATCAGCAGAGGGGGTTTGGATATCCAGCCGCCTCGTTGTAAGGATCTCTAAAATGTCTGCGAATGAGACATCATCCGAGGACGACTTTGGGGACCCCTCCGCATCATCAAGATCAGTGTCCGATGTAAGAGACTCGGGGAGTCCACGTGCTTCCTCTTGCACGATCTCTTCCTTGGGGCTCCTCCGAAGACAACTCAAGAACCCTCAGGAGGAGGGAACCCCAGTGGGGTAACCTCAGGCCCGGGCTCCGCTGCCTAGGGACAGGGGAACTGCCAAAGACCCAGTCTCCATGCCCAGGGAAGGTGCCGGTAAAGCCGTAGAGATGGCAAGAAGACTTGGCCAAGGCACTCCTCATAGCTCTGAAAGCCGGACCCCAGAATCCTGGGAGTGTCCGGTCCCGGAGCCATGATAGCAGACGGAAGTCCCAGCCAAGCACCGAGAGGGAGGCTCGGAACCGACAGCATTGGTCCCAGCGTCACCCTGGGTCCGGCCGAAGAAGTCCGTGTGCCAAACTCGGACCAAGGCCGGGTTGGAGTAAGGGTCGGAGCCGACCCTAGGATCTCCACCGGCTCCAACAGCACCTGCTCGACGGAGCCAAAGCGGTCGGAGGAGGAATGGCAATGGAATGGGCTATCGGCTCCACGCCAATTGGGTTGGAGCGAAACAAATTTTGAAAGACTGGGGACTGGAACAGTCTTTGGAGCACCCTGTCTATGTCCGAATCTGACATCCTCGATGACCTAGAGGAGACCGAACGGGTTCGAGTTGGCCTCTCCAACGCCCCAAGGGGCTAGGGGACCGGCTCGAGGCGACTCGATAACTATCGGCCAAGGAATGCACAAACCAGTTCCCATCGGTGCCGAGGAGGACTTAGGCGCCGAGGAGGAAGTGACCTTCATCGGCTCCGAGATCAGTGGAGCCGATGAAGGTGACCCGCTCGATGCCCCAGCCATCGGCTCCGCAGCCAGAGGAGTTGAGACTGGAGGCATCGAGGCAGACCGTTCGCCTCGGCTCCAAGTCCTTGGAGTCGAAGGAGAAGCCTGCCTATGTCTTTTGGCGGTCGGGTCCGACGGACTGGTCGGAGCAGCCCTTTCTTTTAGCAGGAGAAGGAGAGGATGCTAAAGCCTCTTCAAAAGAGGGTTTTATAAGGCCTTTCAATATAAGTTTATTTTTCCTCTCTTGGAGGACCTCGAGGAAAAAGCGTGACACACGCTGCAGGACTCCTGCAAATGCTTGGCCCAAACAATATACACAGAGAGAGGTCATCCGTGATAGACATTTTAAAACTACATTTAGTGCACTTCTTAAAGCCCGAAGGCCTAGGAGCCTGAGACATTATAAGTAGAACTCAGTAACTCTCTCACAGACAAAACTCTTTTGAAATAGACTGACACTACAAAGATTAACTTGCCGTTAAGAATGACAGCCCGCAATTAAATTAAAGCCAACTGAAGACATACAACAGTGAATATATCTAAGGGAATCCAAGAACCCCTAAAGGTTCAAAAGGGATTGACTGACAGGGAAGGCCCTACAGATCAAGGGGGCCTGTAGCCAGAACAAACACCAATCACACACAAATTTTCCACAAAAAAATTTCAAAACACACACAAAAGCACAGAGTAGCTGTTAAAACAGCTTTTTGTTAAAGAAATAGCAATTTTCTGACAGAAAAAGTTAGTGAAAAGACACTACTTAGCTCAGCCAGCTCGAGACCACGTCTTTGCTAGTTAGCGGCAAACGAGATCTGGGGGACTGGTAGTGGTGCATCCTGGGATATAGTAAGCTCAGCCAATAAGAGACTTTGCTCTTTGGCATAAGCGTGCCGAGTCGGAGCCGAGGGATCGGCTCCGAACCCATCAGTCAGAATGTAGGCGAGATAGGATCACATAACATCATCCTTTAACATGTCAGCTTCACAATCAAGAATTGCCAAAATAAGTGTGGGACAGGAATACAGCTTTTTTCCAAAAATCTAGCAAATATTTCACATCATCATCAGAAGGGGAGGCTGATCATTTACCTAATAAATAACAATATGATTTGCCAAAGAAATCACTGCATGATCAGATCTGGAATTAAAAAAATAAGAAGTTATGCACTCACCATAACGTTCCATCTGAGTAGGTAAACTTCATTTGTCAGCAACCTATGGGATCCGGATCCGAGCAGGCAGTTTTCAACAGCTTTAGATCAGAGCTCCTCTCCCTACCCATAATCCCCTGCCAACTCTGACTGACCTCAGATCAAGTTTGCCCAACAGCAGAGACTGCTATAAAATTATCATTCTCAAGATAAGTGGGTAAACCCCATGGACCGGAGTATGAAGACATTCACAAGTGAGGGGGGGCAGGAGGGAGGGACGGTTGCTGACAAATGAAGTTTACCTACTCAGATGGAACGTTATGGTGAGTACATAACTTCTTAATCTGAAGTAGTTAACTTCATTTGTGCAGCATGCTATGGGACAGAGTCCCCAGCTACCTAAATCTTGGGCAGCCTTCATGGAAGGATGTTCCGGAGCACTGCAGAGCCAAAGGATGCTCTCCCTCTGGAGACAATGTCCAATTTATAGTGATTGATAAAGGTATGAGATGAGGCCCAAGTGGCTGCTGAGCAAATATCTTTCAAAGAGACTCTAGCTCTAAAAGCCGCAGAGGTAGATACAGAACGAGTAGAGTGGGCATGGACTCCCTGAGGTGCGGGCCTGCCCGAACTTTCATATGCTAAAAGGATACACTGTGAAATCCATCTAGACAGCGTGACTTTAGACACAGATTTACCCAAATTAAATTTGGCAAAGGAGACGAACAACTGATCGGATTTCCTATGACCAGATGTCCTGTGGATGAAGAAGTGAAGTTGTCTATGCACATCCAATGAGTGTAATTTGTATTCCCCTTTGTTATGGTGATTAGGAAAAAAGACTGGCAGGTTGATGGACTTGTTAATATTACACTCAGAGGCAACCTTGGGAAGAAAGGAGGGATTGGTCCTGAGGTAAACTCTATCCTTGTGAAAGGTCAAGTATGGGGGTTTTACACAGAGGGCCTGTAGTTCAGAGACCCTTCGAGCCGAGGTGATAGCAACAATAAAGGCCGTTTTCCATGACAAGAATTTAAGATCTACTGTAGCTGCAGGCTCAAAAGTACAGTTTTGTACCTACCATAAATGTAGATGTTCGAGTGCTAATACAGCTGCAGTCATAACAGATGGGTTCTCCTGCCGTCAGGCGGGTCCTCGGTCGGCCGAATTCCAAAGTCTAGGCCTGGCGTCGGTTGTCATCACTTCTTCCCTGACGTCAGTGCGACAGGGGTATAAAGGAACCAGCCGACGGCATTTTCTTCAGTTTTTCTTGCCCCAGATGTCAGGTGCCCCCAGAAGGAAGGCAATACATAAATTTGTGTAATAACGCAGTGCAATATAATCAAAATACAGTAGTTGCAAGCAAATACATCATAAATGAATACCCCAATCAGGTTGTATGAGGATGTGTTAGCCTATAGGCCTGTCCCAAAAGGGGAAGGAGGGAAGGAAAAGTACAGTTTTGTACCTACCATAAATGTAGATGCCCGAGAGGTATGCATCTGCAGTCCTAACAAATGGGTTGTCCTGCGTCAGGCAGCCCTTCGGTCGGCCGGATTCCAAAGTCTGGGGCTGGCCTCGGCTGATGTCGCACTTCACCCGACGTCATAGCTGCTGTCAATTGGGTATAAAGGCATCAGCCGACGCCATTTTCCTCAGTGTTTCTTGCCCCAGATGCCAGGTGCCCTCTAGGAAGGCTAAATTTGGATAAATGCAAATGATTCCAAACAATAGAGAGCAAATAAAAATCAACAGGTATATACATATATATATATACAAACAAATACACCATAATAGATTCCCCCAGCTAGCTACAAGATGGGCAAATACCCTAGGAGTACCACAGAGGGGAAGGAAGGAGGGTAATCCTGACTGCAGATGCATACCTCTCGGACATCTACATTTATGGTAGGTACAAAACTGTACTATGTCCTTCAAGGATGCATCTGCAGTCCTAACAAATGGGTAGAATACCATAGCCAAACTGGGGGAGGAGGTACTAAGAAGATTATGGTGTAGTTAAGATCCCTTGCAAAACAGCAGTGGCAAAACCTGCTCGGGATCTGGAGTATAAAGGTAGATTATAATGCTTGGCAAATGTATGCACGGAGCTCCAAGTAGCAGCCTCTAAAATGTCTTTGGTAGCCACTCCTCGTAAAAAAGCTGTAGTAGTGGCTGTAGCCCTTGTGGAGTGAGGTCTGATGCTTTCTGGAGTTGTCTTTCCATGAAAAGAGTAACAAAATCTAATGCAATTTCCTATCCATTTTGAGATTGTCTGTTTTGAAATTGCTTTTCCTTCCATTCCTGTTGCATATGCTACCAGAAGCTGGTCAGTTTTTCTATTGTTCTTGGTTCTGTCCAGGTAGTAGCGCAGTTGTCTATACACATCCAAGGTATGTAGTAGTCTTTCCCCCCTGTTCTGTGGGTTGGGGAAGAATGTAGGTAGGTGGATTGCTTGGTTTAATGATACCCTGGAGACCACCTTTGGCATAAAAGTAGGATTAGTTCTCATGGACACTCTATCCTGATGGAAGATAAGGAAGGGCTGTACTTCCATTAATGCCTGTAATTCAGAAACCCTTCTTGTTGAAGTGATTGCAAGCAGGAAAGCAGTTTTCCAAGATAAGTACTGTAATTCTGCTGTTGCTGCTGGTTCAAAAGGGGGAAGTGTCAATTTTTCTAACACAAAGTTCAGGTCCCATGTAGGCAATGGTGGCTTCCTTGGTGGCTTTACATTTTTAATTCCTCTCAGAAACTGTCTGAGTAGAGGATGAGAAAAGACTGGAGGATCCATGTTGTATTCTGCTGAAATTGCTGATGCATGAATCTTAATGGAGGAGTAAGACAGGCCATTGTGGAAAAGCTCTGCTAAATATTCCAGGATGTTAGCTATGTTTGCCAGTGATACATTTTCTCCTTTTGCTGCACTCCAAATGAGATATCTTTTCCATTTTGCTGAATAAGCTTTCCTTGTTGAGGGTCTGCGAGCCTCCAAGATAATGTCTTTAACCCTTTGAGATAAGTCTGGGTTATTTTGTCTTATGTTATGTTCCAAGCAGCTAGCTGCAGTGTTTTCAAGTTTGGATGCAGGATTTTGAAGTTGTTCTGTGTTAGCAGTAAAGGAACTAGGGGTAGAGGCCATGCGTGTTCCCGAGACATACTCCTCAGTAGCGGGTACCAATGCTGCCTCGGCCAGTCTGGAGCTATCAGGATGATCCTTGGGTGATCTTCTTTGATCTTCAGTAGCACTTTGTGCATCAAAGGAAGAGGTGGGAATGCATATGCTGTCTGGTTTTCCCAACTGAAGGATAGGGAGTCCACCTTCCAAGCAAGTGGGTGGTATGCCCTTGTGCAGAATTTTTTCAATTGGTGGTTGTGTGGGGATGCGAACAGGTCTATTTCTGGTAGTCCCCACTTCCTTGTAATGGATTTGAAGATGTCTGGATGCAGCATCCATTCGTGGGCATCCGTGGTAGTTCTGCTTAAGATGTCTGCTAGTATATTTTCTTTTCCTGGCACAAATATGGCCTGGAGCTGAATGTTGAGGTTCAGGGCCACATTCCAGAGGTCCATTGCCATCCGGCATAGAGGATATGAATGTGTGCCTCCCTGTTTGTTGATATACCACATAACTGTGGTGTTGTCCGTCCTTATCAGCAAATGACCCTGTTGAAGAAACGGTCTGAATGCCTGAATTGCCTGCTTTACTGCCAGCATCTCTTTTTGATTTATGTGTAGGTTCAGCTGGTCTTGAGTCCATAAGCCTTGTATGCACTTGTCCACCATGTGTGCCCCCCAACCGAGGTCTGAGGCGTCCGTGGTGATAGTCTGTCTTGGGTGAGGTCTGTGGAAGGGCAGTCCTTTGTTCAACTGACAGGCCTGAGCCCACCACTGGAATTCTTGCTTCAGGCATGGAATTATTGGAATTTGGGTTTCTAGGCTGTGCTTGTGTTGAGACCATAAATTCCTTAGGTACCACTGCAACTTCCTCATATGTGTAGTCTGGCATGTGGAATCAATATTATGCAGGATGCCATGTAACCCAGGGCTTGCAGGACTTTCCTTGCTGTAAGCTGGTTCTGCGTTGTTAATGCCAGGAAATAGAGTGGTAGTTGCTTCTGCTTTTCTGCTGTGAGGAATGCCATCTGGTTTGATGTGTCCAGTTCTGCACCCAAGAAAGTTATCCTTTGGGATGGTATCAGCCTTGACTTTATGTTGACTGTGTATCCCAGGGCTTGCAATAGGTGAATAACCTTTCTCAAATCTTTTGTTAATTTGTTTTTGTTGTCCGCTTGTAACAGGCAGTCGTCCAGGTATGGATAAATTTGAATTCCCTGAAGCCTGCAATGAGCAATTACTGATGCCAGGCATTTTGTGAATACTCTGGGCGCAGTAGATAAGCCAAAAGGCAATGCTGAGAATTGATAATGCTCTGATCCTGCAAGAAATCTGAGGTATCTTCTGCAATTTGGTCGTATGGGGACGTGCAGGTATGCCTCCTTGAGATCTAGAGTTACCAGCCAAGACTCCTTGCCCAGCATGGGAAGAAGTTGCTGTAGGGTCAGCATCTTGAATTTTGGAACAATGAGATATGTGTTCAGAGCGGACAGGTCGAGAATAGGTCTCCATTGGTTTTCCTTTCTTGGTACCAGGAAAAGTCTGGAATAAAATCCTTGTCCTTGTTCCATAGACGGTACTTTTTCTATAGCTCTCATCCTTAGTAAGTGGTCTATTTGTTCTAGAGCGTTTGTCTTTTGGTTTGGAGGTAGGTTTGGCATTCCTCTCTTCCTTGGTAGAGTATGGAAGTGAAACCTGTAACCTTTGTCTATTGTCTGTAAAATCCATTTGTCTCCTGTGATGTAATGCCAGTTTACTGAAAATAAGGCTAGCTTTCCGCCTAAGGGTGCTTCTAGTTGTTCCCTGGTAGGCGGTTTCAGAGTCAAGTCACTGTGATTGTCCTGTGGAAGTGGTAGTGGCTGGATCTGTGGCAGTACTTCTCTGGTTGTTAGGCTGCCACTGACGTCCCCTGTAGGCACCTCTGGATTGACCTCTGCCTCTTGGGCGCCTATTTCTGCCTCTCTGTGCTCTGGTGGTGTCTGGAAAGGACCAATTCTTGGAAGGCCAGTTCCTACTAAACCTCGGAGGATGGACCTGTAAGAAATCCTTGACTGTCTGGACAGATTTCGCTTTTTCCTCCACCTTCTTCAACACTTGCTGTGCAGGGGAGCCAAACAAACTGTGTTTTTCCATGGGAGCATCTAGGAGCTTTGACTTTACATGGTCTGGTAAGGATTGCTCTTTTAACCATGCATGCCTTCTGATCACTGTACCAGTCATAGCTGATCTAAAGGAAGCCTCCAGTGCATCATAGCCGCATTTTAAGGAATGATTACTGACCTGTTGAGTGTTATGTACCAATTCTTGAAGGGACTTACGGTCTAAAGGGTCAGGAGAGGACAGTTTTTTAGTTAGCTGATCTAACAAAAATTCCTGATACTGCATCATGTGGAACTGACAGTTTAAGGCCCTAGCCGAAAGAGTAGCAGAAGTATAAACTTTTTTACCCCATCTCTCTAATGCCCTTGATTCTCTTTCAGAGGGGAGGGGGTTTTTGGCAGAGGCAGCTGCTACAGCTTTGGGGCCCTGTGAAATAGTTTCAGGATCTGCAATAGGAGCCTTATACAAGTGATAATGTGTGTCCGGAACCCTGTAGTATCTGTCGGGCTTAGCAGGGGCCGGAGGAAGAGAGTCAGGGGCAGTACAAGCATCATTAAATGCATCATCCACAACTGTAAGTACTGGAGGAATGGCTAAAGGCCTATGCTGTGGCAAATGTAAAAAGGTCCTAAGCCTTTTCCTAGAGTCTGAAAAATCCTGTCCCTGCCATTGGAAATGTTCTCTCATAGCATGCAAGGTTTCCCCAAAAGAAAATTCCTCAGAAGGAGAGGCAGAAGGAATGGAGTCTTCTGCATCAGAGTCCTCATATAGAGAATAAGGGCCTTCTGGAGGATTTGAATTTTCTGAACCATCAGAGGAGTAATCTGTAAAAACTGGCTCAGGGGGCTCTGCTCTAGGCCTCTTCTCTGGAGGGGGATGAGAGGTCCTGTCAGGGTAAGGCTGGGATCCCCTGATCAAAGAAATGAGATCCTCTGCTAGACTAAGCATTTGAGTACTAGAGCTAGGCCTGTGAGAGGGGGTTTTAGCAGGCACGGTCTTTGAAGATTTAGCTGCTTTAGCCCTGGAAAAAGCCTTAATTGACATGGATGCAGGGGGCCGAGCAGCACCACGTGCAGGAGTAGAAATATCTAAAGGGATAGTATCTGATAAATCCTGAGAAAGTACAGTTTTGTACCTACCATAAATGTAGATGTTCGAGGATCCCCATTGCTGCAGTCCTTACTATTGGGTGTAGTCCGCTGTCCAGTCGGCCCGAATACCAGAGTATATGGCTGACGTCGGTCAGGGCGCATTAGACTGACGTCAGTACGTCAGGGTACTAATTCGCATGACCGACGTCATATCCTCAGTCTTTTCTTGCCCCAGATGTCAGAAGACCCTAAAAAGACAAGGCCCAAAATACCTGCACCAAAAATATGTACAATATATACAAGAAAATATACAAAAATATCAGCATGTAACCTCACCTACACAACCACCCCTAAACACAGAGGGGAAGGAGGGAGAATTGACTGCAGCAATGGGGATCCTCGAACATCTACATTTATGGTAGGTACAAAACTGTACTATGTTCTTCGTTCCCCATTGCTGCAGTCCTTACTATTGGGTAGAATCCCAAAGCAGAGGTAAGGGAGGCTGGCAAATCATAAAGAAGCAGGAGCTGACAACATGCCTTGCAAAACAGCTGTGGCAAAACCAGCCATAGACTTAGAGTAGATAGGAAGGTGATAATGCTTAGAGAAAGTATGCACTGAACTCCAAGTAGCTGCTTCCAAAATATCCTTAGTTGCCACCCCCCTTAGAAATGCTGTAGAAGTGGCAGTAGCCCTAGTGGAATGAGGCCTAATCCCAGCTGGAATCTCCTTGCCATGATGGGAATAACAAAATGCAATGCAAAAGCCAATCCACCTAGAAATAGTTTGTTTTGACACAGGCTTGCCCTGCCAATTCAAAGCAAAAGAAACAAACAACTGCTGAGACTGCCTAAAATCCTTAGTCCTGCTTAAATAATAACGCAATTGCCTGTGTACATCTAAAGTGTGCAAAATCTTTTCCCCTTTATTTTGGGGGTCTGCATAAAAAGTAGGCAAATGAATAGTTTGGTTTAAAGCCACACTAGAAACCACCTTAGGCATAAAGGAAGGATTAGTACGTAATGATACCCTATCCTTATGAAAAATCAAAAAAGGCTCTACTGCCATAAGGGCCTGCAACTCAGACACCCTTCTTGCAGAAGTTATAGCCAACAGAAAAGCAGTCTTCCATGACAAGTATTTCAATTCAGCAGTAGCCGCAGGCTCAAAAGGTTGTAGAGTAAGTTTTTCCAACACAAAATTGAGATCCCAAGCAGGAGTAGGAGCTCTACGGGGGTCTTATATTCTTTGCCCTCTAAGAAACTGCTTGAACAAAGGATGCGAAAACAATGGTGGGTCACAATCATAGTGAGCTGAAATTGCTGCAGCATGAATCTTAATGGAAGAGAAGGACAAACCTTTGTCCAATAACTCAGTAAGATATTGAAGAGCCACACTCAAATTAGGCTCAGAAATCTCCAAATTCTTTGCTGTGCTCCAAAATAAAAATCTCTTGCATTTTTCATGACACTTTCCTTGTACTAGGTCTTCTAGCTTCCATAATCACATTTAAAACTTGTTGAGGAAGTTGAGACCTGCTGTGTTTCAACACAGAATATGCCAGGCTGTTAGATGAAGAGAGTGAAGCTTGACATTGAGCAGATGACCGCCCTTCTGAGATAACAGATGAGGAATCAGAGGTAAAGGCCATGGAGGCTTCTTTACCAGACTCCGTAGTAGTGGGTACCAGTGTTGCCGAGGCCAATCTGGAGCTATCAAAATCATCCTTGGCCTGTCTTGTCTGACCTTTAATAGTACCTTTGGAAGAAGAGGCAGAGGTGGAAAGGCATACACATGAAGGTTTTTCCAACTGAAAGACAGAGCATCCACTTTCCAAGCTGTGTGATGAAACCCCTTTGTGCAATACTTTGGCAGCTGGTGGTTTAGTGGAGAAGCTTAACAGATCTATGTCTGGAGTTCCCATGACACTGTCAATTTCTGAAATACATGAAGATCCAGTTTCCACTGTGGGGATCCATGATTTGTCAGCTTAACACATCTCCTAAGGAATTCTGTGCTCCGCAGAAACCTTGCCTGAAGAGTTAGTTGCAAGCTTAGCAGTCTCCCATAAAATCATTGCTTGCCTGCATAGAGGATAAGAATGTGTTCCCCCTTGCTTGTTGATGTACCACATGACAGTTGTGTTGTCTGTTAGAATCAACACCTGCCCTGGAAGAAGTAACTCCTTGAAAGCCATTAATGCAAACTGGACTGCTAACATCTCCTTCATGTTGATATGTAGATGCTGTAGTCTGGCAGGCCACTTGTCTTGTATCCACTTTCCATTTAGATGAGCTCCCCAAGCAATGTCCGAGGCATCTGTCGTTAAAATCTGACTCGCCTCTGGCCGGGTCACAGAGAGTCCCTTGTTTAGGTGACATTCCTGAGCCCACCACAAAAATTCTTTTGAAGGCAAGGTATTATTTGAATGACAGTGTCCAAATCCTGGCAGTGCTGTGTCCATACATTTTGAGATACCATTGTAGCTTCCTCATATGCAGTTTGGCATTGGGAAGCACCAGAATACAAGATGCCATGAACCCTAATGCTTGAAGGACTGTCCTTGCAGTCAGCACGGACTGATGAGATAGTTGATGGAAGTAAAGTGATAGACTCTTTTGTTTGTCCGGGGTTAAAAGGCCATCTGGGCTGCTGTATTCAGTCTCACACCCAGAAAGCACATGTCTTGGGAGGCTACTAGACTCGACTTTATTTCGCTCACAGCATACCCTAGGCATCTTAGCACTGCTATAACATATTCCCCCTGCTGTAGCAGCTCTTCCTTTTCTTGAGCCAGAATCAGGCAGTCGCCAAGTAAGGATAGATTTGAATTCCTTGCAGCCTGAAGTAAGCTATCACTGGTGCTAGAACCTTTGTGAATACTCTGGGCAGTAGATAAGCCAAAGGGCAATGCAGAGAACTGATAATGAGAATTTCCAGCTCGAAACCGCAGATACTTCCTGCAACTTAGCCTTATAGGCACATGAAGGTAAGCTTCCTTGAGATCTAAAGTTACCATCCAGTGATCTTTGCCCAGCAGAGGTAAAAGCTGTTGTAACGTCAACATCTTGAACTTGGGAATGTCCAGATAAGTGTTGAGGAGAGATAAATCCAAAATTGGTCTCCACGTGTTCCCCTTCTTCGGTACTAGGAACAGGCGAGAATAAAATCCTAGGCCCCTTTCTGATACAGGAACTGGCTGAATGGCCCCCATCTGGAGTAACTGAGAAATTTGCTTGTGAGCCTCTTTTCTTTGTGGAGGAGGAACGTCTGGCATGCCTTTGAAAGGAGGTATTGTATGGAAATAAAACCTGTAACCGTGGTGAATGATATCCAACACCCATCTGTCTTGAGTAATTAAATCCCAATTTTCTTTGAAAAGAGACAGTCTTCCACCCAAAGGAGCTACCAGACGAGAATCTACTGGCAGCTGAAAGGGCAGGTCATTGGGTCTGTTTACGAAAGGACTGACCCCTGCCCTCACCAGAAGTCTGAGCAGGTGAACTCCCTGTTCTAGGCCTAAAAGAACCTTGAGCTCTGCCCCTACCACATCTAGACCTACCCCTAGACTGGGAATCATAAGCAGGATATGTCCACCCCTTAGCAGGCCAATTTCTACTAAACTTCGGTGGCTGCACCTGCAAAAAATCTTTAACAGTTTGCATAGACTTAGCTTTGTCCTCCATTTTCTTTAAAACTGCTTCCACAGGCGAACCAAACAACACATCAGACTGTAAAGGAGCATCCAAAATCCTTGTCTTAACATGCTCAGCTAAATTCTGATCCCTCAACCAGGCATGCCTGCGAAGAACAGAACTAGTGGCAGCCACCCTCGAGGAGGCCTGTACAGCATCAAAACCACATTGCAAAGAATGCTTACCTACTTGTTCAGACACATGAACCAAATCCAACAACTCTTTACACTCAATACCTTCCGCCAAAGCATCCACCTTAGATTTCAATTGTGAAAGGAGATAATTTTGATATTTTAGCATGTGAAACTGACAATTCAACGCCTCATGGCTAGAGTGGAAGAAGTATACACTTTCTTTCCCCACCTATCCAAAGCCCTTGCCTCTTTATCAGTGGGAACAGGATTTTTAACCACAGAGGCCTTAACACCTTTAGGCCCCTGAGAAACAGTTTCTGGGTCCGCCCTAGGACTCTTAAACAAATACTTATGAGCTTCAGGCACCCTATAGTACCTATCGGGTTTAACAGGAGCAGGAGGCAAAGAGTCAGGGTTCAGGGAAGCCTCTACAAAAACATCTTCCACCACATTCAACACAGGAGGTATAGCTAAGGGCCTATGCTGGGGTAAAAACAAGAATTCCCTAAGCCTTTTCCTGGAATCAGAGTAATCCTGGCCTTCCCATTTAAAGTGCTCCCTCATGGAATGAAGAGTCTCTGAAAATGAGAAATCCTCAGGAGGAGAAGCTGTAGGAGTGGAATCATCCACATCAGAATCAGAATAAGGAGGAAACTCCTGTAAGTCTTCCACAGAAGACTCAGAAGCCTCTGAACACTGTTCAAAACTATCAAACTCCGGTTCCACCCTGGGCCTCTTATCAGGAGGGGGCATAGAACCTCTAATCATAGTAATCAAATCTTCTGCCATTTTAAGCATATGTTTCTTAGGTACAGAACCCGAAATGCTAGGAGAAGCCCCCACTGAAGCTGAACTTGGCCTACCTCTCAAAGAAGTTTTGGCAACAGAAGGAGAGGCTCTAACTACCTTGGGAAGAGAGGGAAGAACAGTTACCTGAGAAGCCCCCTCAGCCTGGCCTACCTCCTGAGAAGGCACATCCTGTAACAGTAAAGTCTCTGCCTGAGACTCCAAAGAAACTCCTGGCAAAACCTCCGCTCCACTGAGTTTCTAAAGAACCGACGTCCGGGACTGCCGGTTCATCAACCCTAGGCTTCACTGTTTTGTCCTTGCGCTTCTTGACGAAGCGGCGCCGGAGCATCCAACGGCATTTTATAATTGCAACGCTTCCCAAACACTAACCTGGCACAGTCTAACCGCCTCTTAATAGTGCGTTTGTTAAACCTAGCACAAGAGCGCATCCAACAACGCCGTGCTCAGGCCCTAAACAAGGTATACACAATGTATGGTAATCCCTATGAGGTATCTGTTTCCCACAAGAAATACAGTTATTCACTTTTTCTGACATCCGGTTAAATACTGAGGCAAGAAAACCAAAATGTTCCCAACGGGTACTTAGCCAACTCTGATTCGGTCTGAAACTCCGGTTTCGGAAATCTTTCAGAACGCCAACCTGCACTCGCAAAACTGCTTCTGCATCGGACCATGCGGCAAAAAAGACTGAGGATATGACGTCGGTCATGCGCATTAGTACCCTGACGCACTTGACGCCAGTCTAATGCGCCCTGACCGACGTCAGCCATATACTCTGGTATTCGGGCCGACTGGACAGCGGACTACACCCAATAGTAAGGACTGCAGCAATGGGGAACGAAGAACATCCTGTAAGAGCAGGTGGAAATTCAGTAGCAGATTCAGCCATGCTGGAAGAGGCCTCGGTTGTAGGAGGCATGTTTTCGGCCGAAGGAAGAACCGAGGACTCGGTTTCAGCCGAAACCGAGACACTCGCGGTTGGCTTAACCGCGGTTTTGGCCGAAACCGCGGACCGCGAGTGTCGGTCCTTTTCCTTACGCTTTTTAGCTAATTGTGAAGTCGGAGTCTCCGACGGCATGTTGTAAGCAAAAGCAGAGCCGAAAAACTCCTCTGCAAACTCCGACCGACGTCTAAGTGTCCGTCGGTTGAAGGAAGCACAGGCTATACAAGCTGCTACGTCGTGGTCTGGGCCTAAGTAAGGTAGGCAGTAAGAGTGGAAATCTTTATGAGGTATTTGTTTCCCACAAGTTAAACAGTTATTCACTTTTTCTGACATCGGCTGAGGCAAGAAAGAGTCCCCAACGGGGTACTTAGCTTTTTAGAAGTCTTCGGTAGTAGCAATCTCTGGTTCTGACAAACCGGCACTTGCGAACAGCTTCTGCTTCGGGCGCCACGCGGCAAGAAAGACTGAGGAAAATGGCGTCGGCTGATGCCTTTATACCCAATTGACAGCAGCTATGACGTCGGGTGAAGTGCGACATCAGCCGAGGCCAGACCCAGACTTTGGAATCCGGCCGACCGAAGGGCTGCCTGACGCAGGACAACCCATTTGTTAGGACTGCAGATGCATCCTTGAAGGACATCCTGGACTGCAGCTGTATTAGCACTCGAACATCTACATTTATGGTAGGTACAAAACTGTACTATGTTCATCGTGCATACAGCTGCAGTCATAACAGATGGGTAGAATCCCAAAGCTAAGAAAGGGGTGGTAGGCACTAGGTGGAACTAGGAGGAGCCAAAATGCCCTGTAAGACTGCAGTGGCACAGCCTGCTCTAGATTTGGAGTATAATGGTAGGTTGTAGTGCTTGGAGAAGGCATGCACAGAACTCCAAGTGGCTGCTTCCAAAATATCCTTGGTAGGAACTCCTCTGAGGAAGGCTGCAGAGGTGGCTGTGCCCCTGGTGGAATGAGTTCTAATGCCTGTAGGTACAGTTTTGCCATGAAAGGAATAGCAAAAGCGTATGCAGTGGGCTATCCATTTTGAGATTGTCTGTTTGGAAATTGGCTTTCCTTGAGCTCCTACAGCATAGGACACAAAGAGCTGTTCTAATTTTCTGAAAGGCTTGGTTCTGTCCAAATAGTAACGCAGTTGTCTGTGGATGTCCAAGGAATGTAGTAATCTCTCCCCTTTGTTTTGAGGATTAGGATAAAAAGTAGGTAAATGTATGGCCTGATTTAAAGCTACCCTAGATACCACTTTAGGCATAAAGGACGGGTTGGTTCGTAAGGAAACTCTGTCCTGATGGAAGATGATAAAGGGCTGGACAGCCATGAGAGCCTGTAGTTCTGAAACTCTATGAGCTGAGGTGATAGCCAGAAGGAAAGCTGTTTTCCAGGACAAATATTGCAAATCTGATGTGGCAGCTGGCTCAAAGGGGGGCAAGGTCAGTTTTTCCAGAATGAAATTAAGATCCCAAGCATGTATTGGTTGTTTCCTTGGAGGTCTTAAATTCTTAGCCCCTCTGAGGAACTGTCTTAACAGAGGGTGAGAGAATAAAGGTGGATCAGTGTTGTATTCTTCAGAAATGGCTGAGGCATGGATTTTGATGGAGGAGAATGAAAGTCCACTGCTTAGCAGCTCAGCCAAATATTGTAGTATTTGAGGTAAATTCAGTTTTCCAGGATCCTGGCCCTTTTTCTCATTCCAGACACAAAACCGTTTCCATTTTGCGGAGTAAGCTTTTCTAGTTGATGGCCTTCTGGCCTCCAAAATGACATCCTGCACCTCCTTGGAGAGTAGGGTCTGTTGTGATGCTAAGGAATCTTCCATGCGGCTAGATTGAGTGTTTTTAGCTGGCTGTGAAGAGTTTTGAAGCTGTGCAGAGTCAGAAGAAGAGGCATTAGAGGCAGGGTCCATGGTGGGGAATGCGTCGGGCTCCTCAGGAGTGGGTACCAGTGTTGCCTTGGCCAGTCCGGAGCAATGAGAGTCATCTTTGGTCTGTCTGCTCTGGTTTTCAATAGAACTTTGGGCAGCAGAGGAAGAGGTGGGAAGGCATAAACTGTCATTGATGTCCAACTGAAAGAGGGAGCGTCCACTCTCCAGGCCTCTGGATGGAAAATCCTTGAGAAGAATTTTGTCAATTGATGATTTTTGTGGGAGGCAAAGAGATCTATGTCTGGCCTTCCCCATTCTTGGATTATTTCTGTAAAAACTTTTGGATGCAATTTCCATTCGTGTGGATCTGTCATATTCCTGCTTAAGTTGTCTGCCAGCATGTTTTCCTTGCCTGGCAAGTACTTTGCTTGTAGTTCCATTTGTAAGTCCATGGCCATGTTCCAAAGTGCCATGGCCAGTCTGCATAGGGGGTAAGAATGTGTTCCTCCCTGTTTGTTTATGTACAACTTAACTGTGGTGTTGTCCGTTCTTATCAATAGTTGACCTGGATGTAGAAGGTCCTTGAAAGGTATAATAGCATTTATTACTGCTAGCATTTCCTTTTGATTGATGTGAAGGTGCTTTTCTTTTTGGGACCATTAGCCCTGAATGCACCGATCTGTCATGTGCGCCCCCCAGGCGTAGTCCGAGGCGTCTGTTGTGATGACTTGATTTGCTTGAGGCTTGCTGAATGGAAGACCTGTGTTTGTTTGACATGCTTGAGCCCATCACAGAAATTCCTTTTGCACACATGGAATTAGTGGTATTATTGTTTCTAAACTGTGGCTGTGTTGAGATCATATGTTTTTCAGGTACCATTGGAGTTTCCTCATATGCAGCTTTGCACATGGGATTAGTAAGATGCAAGATGCCATGAATCCCAGAGCCTGCAGGATTTTCCTTGCAGTCAGCCTGGTGCAATTTGCTAGTGTTCTGAAGTATTGAATTAGTTGCCCCTGCTTCTCTGGCGTGAGGTAGGCCATCTGGGTGTTTGTGTCCAAATTGGCACCCAGGAAAATTATCTTCCGAGAGGGTATTAGCCTTGATTTCTTTTTGTTGACTGTGTATACCAGAGAGTTCAACATTATTACATAAGCCAGATGTTTCAGAAGAATGTGCTTGCTGTCCGCTTGGATCAGGCAGTCGCCCAAATAGGGGTATATTTGTATCCCTTGAGGTCTGCAGTAGGTAATTACTGATGCCAGGCATTTCGTGAATACTCTGGGCGCAGTAGATAAGCCAAAGGGCAATGCAGAGAATTGATAATGGGTTGAACCTGCAAGAAATCTGAGGTACCTTCTGCAATTTTGTCTGATTGGGACATGCAGGTATGCCTCCTTAAGGTCCAATGTTACCAGCCAAGACTCCTTGCCCAGCATGGGAAGAAGTTGCTGTAGAGTGAGCATCTTGAATTTTGGTACGAGTAGAAATGTGTTTAGGATGGATAGGTCCAAAATAGGTCTCCAATCTTTTCCCTTCCTTGGTACCAGAAATAGCCTGGAATAAAAACCTTCACCTTGTTCGTGCGTAGGTACCTCTTAGGTTCATAGGTTCACACTAGGCTATCTGCCCAAGGGCATTTATAAGCCTAGCACTGAGTTTTGTGGCTTTCGCCACCCCTTTAGTTTGGAGGATACTATGCCCATTATTTTGCTGTGCCTCTGTCAAGCAGTGACACTGAGATAATCCCTGGGGTATATCTGCGATCTCCCATCCATTGATCAAGATTTCTCTTGAACAAAGCCAGCGAGGTGCTCTGCCTCACATGTACCGGGATTTTGTTCCACAGCATAGGGAGTCTCTGGGTGATGAATCTGTCCCTCCAGCAAGTCCTATTAATAACCATGTCAAGGTTTAGGTCTCCCGCCCTTGTAGTTCTGAGGGATCTAGATTTTTTGAGGTGAAGCATGTTCATCAATTCTGGGTTGGACATGGCCTTGTATGTCAGGCACAGGTCACCTCTGAGCAGACGGTAAGCGACTGAATAGAGCTGAAGTTCCTTCAGTCGGGCAGCATAGGACATATTTTTGAGACCCTTTATCCTTTTGGTGAGGAACTTTTGGGGCCTTTCCAGTTGCTGCAGGTGTCGTGTCAGATACATTCCGAATGGGGCATTGTACTCAATCATTGGTCTGATGAGTGATGAGTACAGGGGGACGATGACTTCCCTTGATCTAGATGTGAATCCCTTCATGATCAGGTGGGCAATGTAGAAGGTCTTCCTAACTACTTTGGCGACGTGAGTGTCAAATGAAAGGTTACTGTCAACCTGGGTACCCAGATCCCTGATAACCTCTTCAGTGCTTAGTGGGTTGCCGCCTATATGATAGCTAGGGGAAACCTTGTTTTTCCCGAAGGGTATGACTATGCATTTTTTGGCGTTTAACTTTAGGCCATGGCTCTGGCACCAGTTTTCCGTTTCTATAAGACCCTTCTGAAGGATATGTGTGTCAGATGTGTTCTCAACTATGGTGCCCAGTTTGCAGTCATCTGCAAATTTTGTCAGTCATAATCCTCCTGTGTTTGCTTGTACTTCAGAAAAGTAGATGCCGAACAGGAGAGGGCCCAGGACTGAGCCCTGTGGGACACCACTTGTGACAGGCTTTGAGTCTGACATGGCGCCAGCAACTTTGACCCTGTGGGTTCTGTCACTTAGCCAATTTGCAACCCATCTTGTGACGTATGGGTTTACATTTAAGCTGATGAGTTTTTCAATGATACCTGGGTGGGGTATTGTGTCGAAAGCCTTTGCCAGGTCGAGGTAGGCTGTGTGGACCGCCTTTCCCTCATCAATGGCCTTGGTGACTGTTTCGAAAAAGTCAACCAGGTTTAAAAGGCATGATCTGCCCTTGACAAAGCCAAACTGGGTCGGATCCAAAGTCTGCAAGTCTCCTATGTCTTTATTTATGAGTTCCATTATGATCCTCTCCATAGCTTTGCAGATCAAGCTTGTCAAGCTGATGGGATGGTAATTTCCCAGGTCGGTGGAGGCACCGCCTTTGTGAAGTGGGACCACAGTTGCCGTACCCTACTCCTTAGGCACGTATCCTGAGGTGAGGCTAAGATTAAACAGCTGCCCTAACTGCGGGTTTAATTCCTCATTGAGTTCGTGGAGCACACATCCGGGGACACCATCTGGTCCCATGGATGCTGTGTTTTTGCCTTGAGAGAGCAGTTCTCACCTGAGCGTTAGAGATGTTTGGGGGCTATAATTCTCTGGTATAGATATCTCACCTTTGGGGAGGGGAGAGTTTGCACTGAACCTGTCAGCCAGTATGTTGGCAATGTCTGTAGGTTCAGTAATTTTTACATCATTTTGAACTAATTCTGAGCATATCTGGGAGTTTCCTCCCAAGTTTCTAACATAGCTAAAGAAGGCCTTATGATTGTCCTTTGAGTCCTTAGCGACTTTTCTCTCAAAATTTGCCTTGGATGATTTTATGAGAGATCTTAGTTTTTTACTTATAATGATCAAGGGTGTTTTCCCTTTTAAGGATTTTGCTCTCTCTTGTAGTAGCTTCCTCCTTTTGTTGTAGAGCTTGTTTATGGCTGGGGTCCACCAAACTGGACGCTTGCCTTTGGTACAAAGAGTCTTTGTTTTGTTTGGGATTGCCTGATCCATGCAGTCCTGTAGGTGCTGGCAGAAGGCATCTGTAAGTGATTCAGCGGCTTGAGTAATGGTTTCCGTCGTCTCGGGGACCTTAAAAGAGACCACACTAGCCTTTAGAAGTGTGAAGTCGGCTTTTGAGAAGTTCTTCACTGTGGTCTTTTTTATCTCAGGTGGGGGCGGGATATGGACTTCCAGTGAGATTAGTTTATGGTCTGATCTCACCAGTGAAGGGTATACCTCCGGTGTTGAACATTTTGACCCCATGTTTGTGATGATGAGATCTAGTATGTTATCTCCTCTTGTGGGGATGGTGACTAGTTGTTCCATGGCATTTGAGTTTATGAACTCTAGGAACCTTTGGGCTAGAGTGTTGGGGCTTGAGTAGTGATCCCAGTCTATATTCGGGTAGTTGAAATCACCTAGTATGATGGTATTTGGAGATACATTTCTCCCCTCCAGTGTTTTCAGGAAAGCTATGTGAGGTTCCTGAGTTTGAGAGGGTGGCCTGTAACATGCTACAAATTGCAGAGCAGTCTTGCCTATGGTTAATTGCACCTGGATGGTCTCAGATGCATCGAGCGTTGCCACCAACCTTGAGGTGTGGGTGTTCTTGATGAATATAGACACCCCCCCCTCCTTTCTTGGTGTTGTCCGGGTTTTGGGGCCGGAACGCATGATATGAGGTAAAGCCTGATAGTGCCGGGGTGCTCTCGGGAGCCTTGAACCAGGTTTCAGTCACAGCACAGACATCGATGTTCTCCATACTGAGAAGGGCCTCGAGTGCATGCATCTTGAGGTTGAGACTTCTGTCATTGAGCAGCATTACCCTTAGTTTTTTTCCTTTTTTGTGTTCTAGGGTGGTAGGTTTAGAATTTGAGCCTTGCCTAAAAAAGGCACTATGGGGGTGGCAAGAGCCTTTGCCAAAATCCAGAAGCCCAGGGGTGACAGGTGCAAGCCATCCCCTGCGAAGCAGCGTGGCTTGTCCAGCATGTCATCCCAGGCAGACAGACATTGGATCCCCTTTGAATGACACCAAAGTTTAAGCCAATTATTAAAGCTGATCATCTTGTCACTGTATTGTGGTATCATTCTTGGTGAAGGTAGGATACTGCTCAAGGTCAGGGTCATACCTGCCTGGGCTACATAATCAGAGAGCTCCTCTATGTCTCTTTTCATGTAGTCCAAGGAGGTACGTCTCAGGTCGTTCACACCAGCGTGGACAATGACAGAGTCGTACTTGTACCTGCTGTTGAGAGACCTGAGTGCTTGCGTTATGTGGCGGATTCTAGCGCCTGACAGACAGCTTACTGTGACCTTTTCCTTGTTCAATCTGGTGAGCGGGACGTCAGTGTGTCTGACTATGGAGTCACCAATGACGAGTGTGTCTGGCATTGTGTTTGGCCTTAAGGGCTGTGACTGTTTGGCACACTGACTATGTGGTCTGTGTGTTTCATGTGTTGTGTCCTGAGGTGGCAGTTGTTTGGGTGTCTGCTTTGGTGGCCTCTGCTGTTTTGGTAGATTTTTGATCAGAGCCTCCGAATATGTCTTTGTGTATTTATGTGTATGATTTGAAGTTGTGATAGTACTATGTCAGACTGGGTTTGTGGTGTGTGTGGTTACCTTCTCCTCCTGTCTGGTCTTACCAGTCCTATGTTGAGAGAGCTCAGCCTCCAGTTTGGCTATATAGTTGCATCGCTCGCATGTATTTGTGTTTTGTGGGAGAAGGAGAGGGTTGTCCGTGTACATGAAACAATTGTAACATTGCCTCAATATTCCCAGATTCACCAGCTGAGCAGGAGAGGACACTAGCAACTGATCCCTCGACATGCTAGAAGGAATAGACAAGGACTTTAAAAGACTCCGGGGGATGTGGGTGATCGAAAGGGGTATTTGGCTGGTGGGGTACTATGTATAATAAAAGTGCTATATCAAGTAAAAAGTACTTTAGGAGCAAGTGCTAGGCTTTACAGATAGAGAATATTCTACTTAGGAATCAAGTAGAGCTGAGCTTTTTAGATATAGAATACGCTGGTTAGATCAGCAGTACAGTTCAAGGAAGGCTGTTTTAAGGGAAAATTTGAAGAGTGGACTTTAGGTAGCCCGAATAGTTTAACCTTGATTAACCGCCGCTGCTCTTGTGTGCTACTGTGGCAACTCCACGCTAAACCGCACTAAAGCGTGCTTTATAGCAGGGGCTGGAAAAAACAGGAAATGACCCAAAATGGCCAATGAATTACCAGTTACTGTCTCTAACCACTCCTCTGAGGACAAACAGGCAGCTCAGTACTCCCCACTCTCACTGGTGAGTAAAGAAACTTCCCTCTGGCCACACAAGAAAATGGAGGAACACAGGAACCAAATACAAAGCCCAGGGATCAGCAAAATCTGATCACTGGAACAACTAGCTAGGAAAGTTAGGAAAGCAGAAGTATTTTTTTTTTTTTTTTTTGCACACACAGACAGAAAATACAGTAAATGCTTGGTTTTTCGACTAAATGCTATCAAAGGCTAGTACACTTGAGTGTATTAGCCTGTAGGTTAACTTATAAGCAAAATTTAAGCTAAGAAGTGCAGTTAACAAATTAAGCTCAGAAAAACAGATAATATCACAATAATATATGCAGAAACAGTGGTCGAAATGCACAAAAGGTCGAAAAAAGCAATAAAAATGCTTAAAAAATACTTAGAATCAGGAAAGTCGCTTTTTCTGCTCTCTGCTGCCTTGAATAGCTTTCATGTTTATGAGATCTGTAATTTGCCTTTGTGCCTCTGCCCTTTGATTGTGTGGCAGGTTTGGCATGCCTCTCATTTTAGGAAGGGTGTGAAAATGGAATTTGTAGCCTCTGTTTATAATGTCCAGGATCCATTTATCCTTTGTGACAATATACCAATTTTTTGAAAATAATGCCAGCTTTCCTCCTAAGGGGGCTGCCATTTGAGTCTTGGTTGGCATGCAAAGGGGAAAGTCATTGGGTTTGCTTTCTGAAAGATTGCGAGTTATCCTCACCACCTCTTTGTGTAGGAGCTTGCCATTGTCTGCCTCTAAACGATCCTTGGGATTGTCCTCTGCCCCTCGGGCGCCTGTATCTGCCTCTTTGGGGTCTGTCCGTGGCAAGAAAGGACCAGTTTTTGGAAGACTAATTTTTACTAAAACGTGGGGGTTGTACCTGTAGAAAATCTTTCACAGTTTGCATTGATTTAGCCTTTTCCTCCATTTTCCTTAATACCTCCTCAGCATTAGCACCAAATAGTACATCCTTTTGAAGAGGGGCATCTAGTAATTTAGCTTTGACATGATCAGGCAAGGCTTGTTCCTTGAGCCAGGCATGCTTACGTATGACTGATCCTGTAACAGCAGCTCTACATGAGGCCTCTAGAGCATCAAAACCACATTGTAAGGTATGCTTACCCACTTGTTCTGCACTATGCATCAAATCCTGCAACTCCTTCAAGTCTGGTTGTTCAGGTTGTGACATTTTACTTTTCAATTATGATAACAAAAACTGTTGGTATTTTAGCATATGGAACTGACAGTTTAAGGCCCTCATGGTTAAGGTAGCCGAGGTATATACCTTTTTCCCTACCTTTCTAAGGATCTGGAATCTCTCTCGGAAGGTAATGGATTTTTGGCAATGGAGGCCTTAACTCCCTTGGGGCCCTGTGAGATGGTTTCTGGGTCAGCAGCATGGCTTTTGTATAGAAATTGGTGAATCAGGAACCCTGTAGTACCTGTCAGGCTTAACTGGAGCTGGAGGTAGAGAGTCCGGGTTAAGGCAGGCCTCCGAGTAAACATCATCTAGGATGTCCAAGACAGGAGGTATAGCCAGAGGCCTGTGCTGAGGTAGCAAGAGAAATTCCCTAAGCCTTTTCTTGGAATCTGAATAATCTTGGCCTTCCCAGTGGAAGTGTTCCCTTAAGGTATGCAAAGTTTCCCCAAATGAGTAATCCTCAGGGTGGGATACAGAAGGGATGGACTCCTCCGCATCAGAGTCTTCAAAAGGGGAGTAAGAATGTTCCTGATCATCAGAGTGCTCTGAAATAATGGAGCCCTGATCAGAGGAGGGAGAATCTTCCTCCACTCTGGGCCTTTTGTCCGGTGGGGGCTGAGAACCTCATAAAAGTAATTAAATCCTCAGCCATTTTAAGCATCTGAATCTTAGGTATGGGGCCTGGAGATGGGCCCTGTGTAGCTGGTCTCTTAGGGTGCATGGTTGCTTTAGACTTAGTGAAAGCCTTGATGGAGAAAGAAGAGGAAGGTCTGAAGACACCTTGGAGTGGAGGTGGACCTGTCCACATTCTGAGTTTCAATGCCAAGAGTGGCTTCGGTATCTGTAGTCGGGGTGTGGGCCGAGGAGCCAGTGCCCGGAGACACCACCAAAGAAGTGTTGTCGGTAGTCAGGGGCTGCGTAGGTGCCTCGCTGAGAACCGGACCACGTGTAGTCGGCTTTGGTGTGATGTCGGTAGAGGCCACGGACCTCGTGTGTCAGTCCTTATCTTTGCGTTTTTTAGACAAAACTGGAGTCGGGGTATCCAACGACATAATATAGTTAAATGCTTTCCCAAAATAATGCTGGGCGAACTCCGCCCGATGCTTAATGGTGCGTTTGTTGAATGTAGCACAAAAGCGACAGACCGAGACGTCGTGGTCTGGGCCTAAACAAGGTATACAGAGGGAATGGAAATCCTTATGCGGTGTTTGCTTCCCACAAGAAATACAATTATTAACTTTGTCTGACATCGGTCTGAGGCAAGAAAAGTTTCCCCAACGGGGTAGTTTCCCCAACGGGGTACTTAGCTTTCAAGAAGACTTCGGTTTCCAATTTTTCATAATCTCAGGAGCTGGCCGACCGGCACTTGCGAACTGCTTCTGCTTCGGGCACCGCGCGGCAAGAAAGACTGAAGAAAATGGCGTCGGCTGGTTCCTTTATACCCCTGTCACACTGACGTCAGGGAAGAAGCGACGACATCTGACGCCGGACCTAGACTTTGGAATTCGGCCGACCGAGGACCCGCCTGACGGCAGGAGAACCCATCTGTTATGACTGCAGCTGTATGCACGATGAACATCGGGGGAGCTGTCATGGCCTGAAGCACCAGCGTTAAATCCCAAGGAGGGACTACATCCTTCACTGGCGGTCTGAGCAGAAAGGTGCCCTTCAAAAAGGTCTTGGCATAATTTCGTGGTGATCAAAGGGCCCAGTTAATTTCCCACGTGATAATGAGAGATAGCTGCTAGTTGAACCTTGACTGTGGAGGAGCTAGCCCCCTGATGGAACAGTCCTGACAGAAAGTCTAACAGCGGGCAAGGGAGCTGTAAAAGGATCCAAATTGTTGCGTTCTGCCCAAATGGAGAAACGTTTCCATTTGCTGCTATAGATCTTTCTAGTAGAAGGCTTGTGCGCTGCTACTAGAATAGTTTTAACTGGGGAAGAGATGCCAGGAGTCCTAGCTACGAGTGGAACTGGAGCAGCCAAGCTGTGAGCTTGAAGTTGACCAGGTTCGGGACTGGGAGATCTAGGGGGTGGGATATTAGATCCAGGCTGGGATCCAGAATCCAAGGAGAATTCACCAGATGAGACCAAAGGTAAGGGAACCAGGTTTGACGAGGCCAAAACGGGGCAATGAGGATAATCCTGCTCCCCAACCGACTGGCTTTCTGAAGAAACTTCAGCATCAAGGGAAGAGGAGGGTAAGCATAAAGAAGACCGGGAGGCCAAGCATGCACCAGAGCATCTCTTGGGGGTTCCCCGGAGGGGGAAATGAGAGCGAAGCAGTCATAACATTTTGTGTTCGAGGGAGAGGCAAAGCGATCGCAACAGGGTTGACCCCATTTGGTGAAAATCCGATTCGCTATCTTGGGATTCAGAGACCACTCGTATGGCAACAGGATGGTGCTACTTAGTTTGTCAGCTAGGATGTTGGACTGTCCCGGAGTGTGTGATGCTACAAGAAAGCGTTTGGTGGAGATCGCCCATTCCCACACCCTCATGGCCTCTCGGCAGAGTGGGTAAGACCTGGTTCCCCCCTGTTTGTTGATGTACCAGAGAACTGACATACTGTCCGTCTGAATCGCAATCATTTCTACAAGAAGAAGGTCCTGAAGTGCTTGCAATGCTAACAGTACTGCCCTCATCTCTAGGATGTTGATATGCAGTGAGGTCTCCATGAGGTCCCACGTGCCTTGGACTGTCCTGCCCGAACAATGCCTCCCCCACCCAAGGCGGGAGGCGTCCGTGGTCACCATGGCTAATGGAGGGGTCATAGAAAAGGGGCGTCCTTGCTGGAGGTCCGGGGATTGGAGCCACCATAGGAGGGCCCTCTTGCAAGCCCTGCTGAGTGGAACGGGATGGCTCAGAGGATAGTGAAGAAAGGACCACTGCACCTGAAGGGTCCATTGTAAGACTCTCATGTTAAAATGAGCCATTGGCAATAGGATGATTGCTGCTGCCATCGAGCCAAGAGCCCTCAGGACCAATTCCGCCGGGGGAGCTAGAGATTGCAGAATGGCTTGCATGTGTAGCTTCAGGGTTAGTAGCCGGTCTGAAGTCAAGAAAGCTAGGAGTTTGTTCGTGTCTAATCTGGCCCCTATGAAGTCTATAGTCTGAGTATGAGTAAGAGACGACTTCTTTATGTTGAAAGTGATCCCCAGCCGGGGAGCTAAACGAAGAAAGTAGTTTCTGGCTGCGCAGAGTAGATGCCTTGTGGGGGAAGTCAGGAGCCAGTCGTCCAGGTACGGGAAGACCTGAATTCCCTGGAGCCTCAGGTGGGCCGCTATCACTGCTAACACTTTGGTGAACACCCTGGGGGCTGTGGTGAGACCAAAGGGGAGGACCCTGAATTGGTAATGACTGGCTCCTAGCCGGAAGCGGAGGAACCTCATGGATCGCCTGTCCATCAGAATGTGGTAGTACGCAACCTTGAGGTCTATAGAGCACATCCAATCGTTCTCCCGTAAAAGGGGGAGAATGGATTGAAGAGTGACCATGCGGAACTTCTCTTTGGTTACTGACAGATTCAGGGAAGAGAGGTCGAGGATTGGTCTTAAGTCCCCCGTCTTTTTTGGCACCAAGAAGAACCTGGAGTAAAACCCGGACCCGCACTGGTCTGGGGGGACGTGTTGGATGGCTCTTTTTTCCAGCAAGTGTTGGATTTCCATTGCTTCGGCCTCCCTCTGATCGGGTGGGACATCGGGGAGGTATCTAGGGCTGCGTGGGTAACGAGAGAAGGGAATCTGATATCCTCTGGATATGATGTGAAGCACCCAGCGGTCTGTTGTGATGGACTCCCAAGCTGCTGGGTGCTTCGAGAAACGCCCCCCAACTGCCTCTAGAGTGGAGCAGTCGGGCAACCCCTCAGGGGTGTTGCATGGGTTGGTCCGAGAAGGGTTCTCTGGATCCAAAGTTCCGCGGGCCCCATTATGCCTCTAAGGTGGCATCCACCCTGCCATCCTCTGCCGAGGAAGGGCTGGGAATCCGGAGCGGGACGAGACTGTTGCGACTTCCAGAACCACATCTTCTTCTTCTGTCCCTTTTGGTTCTTAGAGAAGGACCTCTGGGGAGCAGAGAAGCAGACTCCGACGGCAGACAATGTCTTCTCGTCCTTTTCGCTCTGGACCAAAGTATCTCGCACAGTTTTGCCGAAGAGGGCAAAACCATCTAAAGGGGCATTAGCGAAAGACGCCTTAAAGGGTTCCGCAAAATCACAGTGCCGGAGCCAGGCCTGACGTCTCATAACAAGGCCCACTCCGCTGGCTCTAGCAGCTCCTTCCGTGGCATGAGACAGTAGCCGCATAGAGGTGTTAGATATGGATCGTAGAGTGGCCATCTGGGTGGAGAGCAATTGTTTGTCCTCCACCGACATGGATTCGGGGGGCGACGCAGCGTATTCTTTGATAAGGTCCTGCTGCAGTCGTAGCACATGTGCCATGTAGTTCAGCGACCTCACAGAAAAGGTAGCCGAACTAAACACCCACTTTCCTAGACTCCTTGCTTGGGGGATGAACCGAGGGGCTCTCCTGAGCAAGTTCCCTCTTGGTGGCCACCGCCACCAACATGGCATCTACAGGGGGGCCTTTGCTCCAGTGGGATTTGTCGGAGGGTGGGCTGAGAATCTTCTCCGGGAGCTTGGGGACTGTCTCCACAGTGTCCGGCTCCTTCCACGCCTTGGTAGTAATCAAGTCTACCAGGGGGTCGGCCGGAGGGGACGCCTGCTTCAAACACCTCCAGGAATACGGATTCGTCCAAGTTAGGCTTTGGGGCAGACCCCCCCCCCACACAATTCTGAGCATCTCCATGATGTCACCAAATGAGACATCTTCGAGGAGTGATCTTGGGGAGCCTTCCCCTTCCTCCAAATCCGTGTCTTCAGTCAAGGACTCGGGGGAGTCCAGGTGCCTCCTCTTGCACCTTCGCTTGTGAGGAACCTCCTCGGGGGGGGGGGGGCTGTCCGAGGAGGTCTCACCAGCAACGTCTTGTTCCAATGGAACTACCTGGGACGTTAGAGCAGGCTGTCCCTGGGGCTGGGTGATGGCAGTCGGACCCAACTGAGAAGGAGTGCAGGGTGGAGCCGTGGCAAGGGCCGGGGGCCTGGAATCCCTCGACAGAAACCTCTCCACCACATTGAATGCCGAGGGAGAGCTGCTCTCTCTGGGATCCGAGAGCAGACCCTCCCTCGGATCTGACAGATGGATCGGAACCGGCGCAGAAGCAATCGGATCCGACGGACCAGTATGCTCCGACATGGACGGAGCCGAAGCCATGCTGACATCGCCGGATCCGAAGCTCAGCCCTTGGCTCCGAGAGCTCGGATCCGAAGAGAATGGACCAGACAGACTCAAGGGAAGTGTTGGAGCCGAAGTACCCGAGACTATCGGCGCCGACACACCCCCGGCTCCAAGGCTGCCCAGCTCCGAAGACTCTGAACCCGGGAAACGGGACGGAGAAGGAGCTATCAGAGCAAAGAAGGGGGTCGAGCTTCCCCCCCGGAGGGGGGGGGGGGAGGCAGGAGCACTCCCATCTGCAGTTGGGCCTAGAGGAATCTTCTCATCATCCGGTCCAAATCTGCATCAGTGAGACTTCAGGTAGATCTCGACGAGGCCACCGATCAAATCTGCATCAGTGAGACTTCAGGTAGATCTCGACGAGGCCACCGAGGCAGGGCGGGAGTGTCGCCTCGATGACCTCAATGGAAATTGGGTCTCCTCCTCCTCAGGACCCGGTGAAAAGCACGGGGATGGATTCAAGAAGGAGGAGACCCAAAAGTCCTGGAGGGAGAAGCCTGCTTAGCAGGGGGGCCAAAGCGGAGGCCTTGGCCCTCCACTTGTGGTGCTTCTCCTTCCTCCTTTCTTTCCTAGCCTCCCTCTCCTCCGGGCCTAAGGTGGGAGGTTGAGTCCCGGCAGGGGGGGGGGGAGCAGGAGTGGTGGCCTCCGCAGCCGCAATGGGAGCCATGGGAGGACCGGAGGTAGAAGCCGAGTCTGGGGGCAGAAGACCCACCAGAATCAGCTTAGACCTCCGGTCCTTGAGTGGCCTGGGTTTGAACGCTGCACAGATGGTACAACCAGAGGACAGGTGTTCAACTCCAAGGCACATCAAACACCGAGTGTGGCCATCCGCTGGGGACAGCTTATGGCCACACTTGGTGCACTTGAAAAACACTAACTTTGGGGCCTCAGACATATTAGAAGGAAAAAAACCGCACACATTAGGCCCCAAACACACACACACAACCCTGACGGAACCACGAAGGGAAGGGGGAGGTTAGAATATAGGACAAAATAAATTAAACTAAGATGGTTCTAAGGGATAAGGGACCTGAAAACACAGTCACACCAAAAGTTAAGTAAAAAGGGTTAGAAAAGTTAAATTTTCTCACGAAAATTACGAACAACGCCTGGAACTCGGGATCAAGCTGCTGAAGTAAACCGCGGCAAACTAGATCTGAGGTCAGTCAGGGTTGGCAGGGGATTATGGGTAGGGGCAGGAGCTTGGAGCTCAGATCCGAGGTCGGATCCGGATCCCGATCCCATAGGTTGCTGCACAAATTAAGTTAACTACTTCAGATTAAAATATTTTATGAGTATGAGACTTTATACAGTCTAGGCTAGACTGTCAGGCAATTTACAGACTGTAGTAAAAACGTCCTCCAGTGCTGGAAGAACAAGAGCTGGTAAGAGGACACTTCCATTGTAACAAATCATTTTTTCAACAAACTGGATTATTAAACTCCCACTGAAACAACTGGTTCGTTCAAGATACAGTTTCAGAAAAGGAAAATTCTTCTAAGGAACTCTCAAAAGAAACACTCTCCTCAAAATCAGTCATTTGCCGAGAGAAAACATAAGCTGTTCCCTCAAAGTCACGTCTCTGCTCATTACACACTGGGAATCTTCAGAAAATTAATAATTAATTTTTCTCTTACCAGTAAACCAGAATGAGAGAACTAAGCCCTGAACTAACCCTAATAAAATTAGTCCTGTCTAAAGTAATGGAGATGAGGAAAATAAATGTTTGACTTTCTGCTTCTTTTTAGCAAGATTCCTTGCAGACCCATCATCTCAGTGGACAGACATCCCAGTCCGGCTAGGCAGAGAATCAATCCCTGTTAATTCCTCCCTGTCAATTCCTCAGTAGACAGACAGAAATGATTCTCCCATGTCTGTCAATGGCACGCTCAAGGCCACAAATGACACATCTAACCTTTACTCATTGGTGGCTAACGAGACTATACCAAATGGAACCAAGATAGACAATAGTCTGAGGAACCAGAAATGGCCACAATGTAATCACCAATTTGAGTATGAGGCTGATTTGTAGCGTGCTGAAGGGGTAAAACTGAACAAGCTGGAGAGACAGCTGCGTTGCAAAAGATCCCTGCACTAGTGAGAATATTAAAGTAGGGGGGGGTGTGGGGCACAACCTCCTACATGGGGGGTGCAGGGGGGCAGCCCCCTGCATAGACATAGGTTTAATGTTTTTTTTTTTTTTTTTTTAAACATACTATATCGCTTTACCGTGTCTGTGTACATATCTATCTATCTATCTATATATATATATATATATATATATATATATATATATGTGTGTGTGTGTGTGTATGTGTATATATATATATATATATATATATATATATATATATATATATATATATATATGTGTGTGTGTGTGTGTGTGTGTGTGTATACATGCATTATATATATAAACTAAGAAATGAACTTCGTGACAATAAAAGCAGTCAAAAAAATAGTAAATCACACCAACAACTCTTGTAAAACTTTAGCGCTTTCGTCTTATTTATTATCAAGACTTCTTCAGAAAGACAACATGTCTTTCTGAAGAAGTCTTGATAATAAATAAGACGAACGCGCTAAAGTTCTACAAGAGTTGTTGGTGTGATTTACTATTTTTTTGAATGTTTTTATTGTCACAAAGTTCATTGCTTAGTTAAAATTTCTTCTCTTCGTTCAATTTTTTTGAGTGCAGTTAATTTGTTATATATATATATATATATATATATATATATATATATATATATATAGATATATATATATAGATATATATATATATATATATATATATATATACATATACGTAAATATATATGTATATATATGTGTGTGTGTGTGTGTGTGTGTGTATATATATATGTATATATATATATATATATATATATATGTGTGTGTGTGTGTGTGTGTGTATATATATATATATATATATATATATATATATATATATATGCATATATATATATATATATATATATATGTATATATATATATATATATCTTGTGTGTGTGTGCATATATATATATCTTGTGTGTGTGTGCATATATATATATATATATATATATATATATACACACACACACACAGTGTGTATATATATATATATATATGTATATGTCTAAAAATGTATACATATGAATGCATACATGTATATACATGTGCATATTTATATATGTATATATGTGTATATATATACATATTATATATGTATGTGTGTGTAGATATATATATATATATATATATATATACATATATATGTACATATGAATATATAATCCGGATACTGGCTAAGGCTCTTGCCGCCCTTTTTTTCTGCCTTTTTTAGGCAAGGTTCAAATGACAAATTCACCACTGTAACAGGAACAGGCAAGCAAACACTGAGGTAAATGCTAGAAGTCTAAATCTCCAAATGCACTCACTCAAGGCACTCCTAATATGGAGAACATCAATATCTGTGCAGAGACCGAGACCTGGTTCAAGGGTCTAGAGAGCACCCCTGCATTACCGGGCTATAACTCATACCACACTTTTCGGTCATCTAACCTGGACCAGAACACCAAAGGCGGAGGTGTGTCCATATTCATTATGGATATCCACACTGCCAGGCTAGTTGCGCAGCATAATGCATCCGAGGTTATCCAAGTGCAACTAACTTTGGGCAAAACTGAAATCCAAATTGTACCATGCTACAGATCCCCCACCATGCCCCAGGATTCCCACTCATCTTTTCTTGATATACTGAAAAATATTAGGGTTCAACCAAACACTCTAATAATGGATGATTTCAACTACCCCACCATAAACTGGGAAAACTACAACTCCTTTGCTCAACGCTTTCTGGAATTCATAAATTCCAATGCCCTGGATCAACTTATCCCCACCCCCACCAGGGGCAACAATATTCTAGACCTAGTCATTACCAACATGAGTGACCGGTGTTCCACGCCTGCGATCAACTCCTCTTTGGTCAGATCCGACCATAAGCTAATCACCCTAGATATCCACATCCCGCCCCCACCCACCGTTAAGGAAACCATGCTAAAAAATTACTCCAAAGCCAACTTCATGCTTCTTAACACAGAAGAGGTGAACTTCATGACACCCACTATGCAGATGGACAACACAGTTATAACTGCTGAATCCTACACAAATACATTCTTTAAGCACTTACACGAGTGCATGGATTGTGCTATCCCAAACAGAACCAAGACGCTATCCTCCAAAAAAAAAAGGAAGCCAATCTGGTGGTCCCTTGCCATAAAGAAACTCTACAACAGAAGGAAGAAACTATTGCAAAAGAGAGTAAAATCCCATGAGTGGAGGAGCTGCTTGGTCAGCCTCAGTAAGAACCAGAGATCCCTTATAAGATCCTCCAAAGCTAGCTACGAAAACAAAATCGACACTGATTCTAAGGGCAACTACAAAGCATTCTATAGCTATGTCAAGAATCTCAATGGCAACACCCAGATCTGCTCCGAGTTGCAGCACAACGGCACGAAAATTACAGAACCAACTGATATTGCCAACATCCTGGCAGATAGGTTCAGTGCTAACTTTACACCCCTCTCACCCCCTAACGGGCCCATATCTATACAGGAAGAATGTAGTGCCCCTGTAATCACATCTATGCAAGTAAAAGCTGCACTCTCTAAAACCAAAAACACAGCATCCATGGGACCAGACAACATCCCATGCTGCGTTTTACATGAACTTCAGAACGAAGTGGCTCCCCACTTAAGCACCATGTTCAATCATAGTCTCATGTCAGGCTTTGTGGCCTTTGAATGGCACAGAGCAACAGTTACCCCACTTCACAAAGGCGGAGCCACCACTGATCCTGGGAACTATCGCCCTATTAGCCTGACGAGCCTAGTCTGCAAGGCCATGAACGTATCATCATGGAACTCCTAAACAAAGACATTGGTAACCACCAAACTTTGGGCCCAACCCAATTCAGGTTTGTGAAAGGCAGACATGCCTTCTGAACTTGATAGTCTTCTTTGAGGCAGGCACCAAAGCCGTAGACGAGGGTAAGGTGGTTCACACAACCTATCTTGACCTCGGCAAGGCTTTTGACACTATCCCCCATTCTGGAATTATAGCTAAACTCACTTAACTAGGTACAAATCCCTACATCACAAGATGGGTTGCCAACTGGCTCACTGACAGAACCCACACTGTAAAAGTTGTAGACTCCAAATCTGACTTCAAACCAGTGACAAGTGGAGTACCACAGGGTTCAGTCTTGGGACCTCTCCTGTTTGGTATCTACTTCTCTGAAGTACAGGCTAACACAGAAGTGTTATATATTTATATATATAAATGGAATAACCAGATATGTATATGTGTATATCATCATCATCATCATCATCTTCTTTCAGCTGTTCCCGTTAGGGGTCGCCACAGCAGATCACCTGTTTCCATTTCTTCCTGTCCTCTGCATCTTGCTCTGTCACACCAACCACCTGCATATCCT